>NW_028324300.1:33995185-34295185 GCF_058129835.1 Hydra viridissima
ATTGGTTTTGGCACAATAATGAAGGTCATGAATCTTTGAATTCCAGAATGCCCTTTTCCAAGAGTTTTCATTGTGTATATTGTTCATGTGTTTATATCATCCAAGCAAACATGTCAGCGTTGAATCAACGTTGAAAACCGGTCGCAGCGTAGAAAAAGCGTTACAGTGGTAAAAACAGCGTGTTTTCAACGTCAAATCAATGTCCGTTTTTGTATACTAAATCACGGTAAATTAAAACGTTGAATAAGCGTTGAAATTGTAAGGTAATTTAGCTTCTCAAAATAAAACGTTTATTCAACGTGCCACTTTAAAAACGTTTCAAAATTTCTGCTTTATCAACGTTAAAAACAAACCGCTTTTTAAACGTTACATTTTCAACGTTGAAAAAGCGTATAAATTTCAACGTATATTATCTTCTCAAAAAATCACGTTTATTCAACGTTGAATAAAAGTACGCAAATAATCACAGTAAAAACGTTGCAAAGTTTAAGGTTATCAACGTTAGACATTAGAAGCTTTTTCAACTTACCCAGCCGGCAAAAAACGTTATCGAAACGTTGCGTATAGGTTCCCAGTAAGCACACAACGTTGAAACAACGTTGAAATAACGTTGATCGACGTTGATCATAAGCGGCGTAAAATAATTTAATATTTTTGCTTTTAACGCTCTCGCTCGCAGAGGAAAAGTTCTTAAAATAATTATAAAAACCAAAGTAGATAAATTTCAAAGTAGTTATTTTTTAAATACGTTTTTGTTTAATATTTTTGTTTTTTGTTTTTATTGTTGATATTTAATTGTTAACATTTACTCAGTGGCGTATCTAGGGTAGGGCAGGCAGGGCACGTGCCATGGGCGCCAACCTAAAAGGGGCGCAAAAGAGGCTAAGCATAGAGCGAGAAATTACCGAAGAAATTGATTTTGACAGTGTTATTAAGAAATTTGCAGCAATTAAAGCTAGAAAAAATTTTTTTTAATATATGTCACATAAACAAATTGTTTATTTATAATGAATAATGAAGTTTTATTAAAAGTTTGTGTCATCATCTATTAAAAAGTTGTAGTTAAGCACTTTATGTGGGGGGAGGAGGGGCGCGAGATCGGTGTTTGCCCAGGGCGCTATTTACCCTAGGTACGCCACTGCATTTACTTGTTATTTTATTATGTAAAGTAATTTAAATTTTTATATTTTATGGTTGTATAATTTTAGTTTGTTGTAGACAAATTTCTTATTACAATTATAGAATATAGGATACTACAATTATTGTTCTTGCTAATATATTTTTAAAAAGTATGTGGATATAAAAATAGCCGTTTTATTTATCAACTACAGAGGATACTGACGAGACACACAAGATAGAAATGCCAAAAATATTGAAAACTCTTTAAATGTTTGACGCCACCAACACACGTGGCTCAGCCAGGATATCATCTTCAGCAACAATAGTTGTTGGAGTACATGAGTGATTCTTCAAGTGATCATTCTGTTATAAAAACAAGAAAAAGAATTAGACCAAACACAAGTTATTACTTATATTAGATCATATGTATAAAACAGTTAATAACAAAATGATATAATTTTTTAAATAATTGTATTTTAAATATTTTCATGACTAATGCAAATATTTATACAAGGTTTAATGAGATGAACAATTTTATGAAGTTGTCTTCAACCATTTCTAATGAAGTAAAGGCTAATGTGAAAGATGGTTGTTTTTTAAGCTATCATGGTGTAGTTTTAGTAAAAGAATATTTAGGAGAAGGAAAATATAGTTGCTTCTGTTACAGAAAAAAGAATTTGGATACTTACTTTAACATTTTCTAAATTCAAATCCATTGATGTTTATTTGTTAAGAAATGATTTAAAGAGTATTGTTTGTACCAAAGATATAAAAACTTCAGTGATCAAGTGTGCATGTTTTCCTGTTGATAAAGGATTTGTTATTTTACAATTGCTCCATAACAAATGTTAAATAGTACAGTATCAAAAACTTTCAAAAATTTGTTTTTATTTTAATAGTTTAATTTTTTTTGGCTTCATAAAAAATTTTTTGTCCATCAATTTTTATTTCATTTCAATAAATTTCATAAATTCTAAATCTTATTAATGAAGTCTTATTAATAATATTGTCTAACAGCAAGTTAAGTAAATATTAAATGTTACTTACATGTTCATGTGAGTGGAGCTGATATGTTGTTAATGTTGTATGTCAACTTTTCTTTTAGTCCTGTTAAAAGACTTTATTCAGTAGTCACCATCTCTGAAGACAATGTTTTGAAAAAAGTGACAGTTCCATAACTGGGTAATTGACAACGATAATTTGGTTTATTGGCCATCTAAGTCAAAAAAACAATTTAATTATTGTAATAGCAACAGATATTACTTGGTTAAAGTTTCAATTGGAAAAGATTCATCTTGACATGGCTACAAAGATGTTTGTGATTTTTGCATAAATATAGATACCGAGACTTCTAGTCATGAAGTTAAAAAACTGGTAATTTTCTGTTAATTTCTTTTGTGTTATGTTGTTATTTTTTATTATTAATTGTTATTGTTTATTATGACCATTTATTATAATTATAAATTGATTTTTAAGTTAAGAAAGGTTTAGTGCTTTGTCAAATTTTGTGGCAAAAGTGGTATAAAAAATGAAACTAGAGCTTATTGGGTTTAAATAATGTTGTTGTTACAATCATTCTGTGTTTGATGTTTGTATTATTCATCATTTATTGAAAATCTTTGAGTAATTTGAACTGTTTAAAATATAATGTGTGTTTTGTTTATAAAGTTCATAAGTTATATAAAATATTAAAAATATAAATATTAAATTATTTCAGAAAATGAAAGTTTTAAATCAGATTATTGAGAACCAAGTCCAGATATTCATATGGTTATAGAGCTGTCTTCAAAAAAAAAAGTATTATTCAAAAGGCCAACAAGATAAACAAGGGCTTCAAAAATCAGGTTTACTCAAGACACCCTCTGACATTGTGGAGAGATCTAAAGAAAACTCTGTAGAAAAAATTAACTCTTCCGAAGTTAAACTCGCAGGTAAAAAGAAGAGTAAATTACCTAAAAACTTTCAGGATCTAAAGAAAAAAATTTTTTTATGTAAAGGTTTTTGTGATGATTTTATTTATACTACTAATAATAAATATATTAAAAAGCAGTTTTATTACTTCAGAAATTGAATGTTTTAATTCAACTAACTGAAAGCAAAGACTTTTGGAAATGAATTGCATTGGTGGCAAGTTTATGTTTAGTAACCCACCTGAAACCTTTAAAGCTCCTGATGAAAGATTTATTTTTTGGTAGCTGAAGTCTTACATGCATAGTTCCACACTTATATAGGTTAAATTCTTATCATTTGTTTTAATTAAAATGATATCAAGGAAAAGTTTGGTGCAAGTTTTTACAATTGGATGCTCTTCCAAATCTAAACCTGTTACATATACATTCTTTTATAAATAGGCTTACAGTATGCTCTTTTTATGGAGTTAATCAGTGTTAAAAGTAAAATAACACAACTTGAAAAAGCTGTTGAAAGATTGGGTTGACAGATGAAGCATTTTACATTGAGAAATCATCCACCCTCGAAGATTTTGAGGAAAAGGTGGAGATCCTTTAAAAAAATGACGATTTTTTTTTATTGGTAAATCTTATTATTTACTAAACTTTTAGATAATTTAATCACTTTTGAGATTAATTACATGTGAAATTGTTATAAAGTTATATAAACATATTTGTTCTCACAATCCATAAAGTTGTATTACACTGCACTGTATATTAAAAAATAATAATATTTATTTTTAGAAAAGCATAAAAGATAATGTAATTATAAGATCATGTTTGGAATCATAAGATTATGTTTTGAGTATATTTAGTTACAGTCAATTGTGCTTATTATTATTTTTAAATATTTTAATGCAAATGTCATAGATATTTGTCTAATAATGTCATGCAATGCCACGCCTTTGCTGGAGTTCTTGAGTGGTTATTACCATTTGGTTTTTAATGTTATAATCCACACATAATTTTTTCTAATATGATTCAAAAGTTTTATAATAACAACAAAAATTGACAATAATCTAAATATGAAGTTTTTTTGGGTTTTGTTACTTTGTAAGTGCTCTGGTGACGGAAAGACTACCAGAAGAAAATGTCGATCGACTAATTGGAGACCATTTAAAGAGAGCTCCGAGTGCGAAAGATAAAAAATAAAGACGTTTTTTTTGTAATTATAGTTGTTACAACCTCCTTTAACATTTCGTATCTATTTTAAGTTATTGTTGTGTTGTTTTGAATTAAGTGCCTTTAGAATGCTGTTATCATTATAATGATAAACTTTTGCTTTCTTAAATTACATTTATAAATTTTTGTAATGAGAACCGATGTTTTAATTACGAAAGTAAATGCTTGAATAAATGAAGTTAATGAAGTTAATGAAGTAAATGAAGTTAATGCTTTTACACATTGAAGTTAATTAGGTTACGTTTGAAAATAGTGTTAAACCATTACATTTGGACGGCGGAAGCTCCTAAAATAAACGTTTTTTGAACGTTACTGTGTTTACTGGGTGATACAGTTTGTGCAACCACGGATACAGTTTTGACACAATCTTCAAAGCTCAACCCATCTTCTCCCCGAAGAATAGCTCATAGAACAGCACCATCATTAATTCCAATAATGAATTGGTCACGAAGTCGGCTGTCTCTCTCTGAGGGCAAGAACTTGCGATCTTGAGCTGTTCGAATCACTCGATGCGCGAACGTCTGTATAGATTCTTCATTGCCACGATAAGTTTTACCAAATTCATACCGTGAGATTAACGATGGTTTTCTTAATTTCAGCGTTTCCAATTTCGTCACCAGCTCTTTGTACGAAACGTTCTCTGAAACTTCTGGTGCTGTCAATTCTTCCATGATCTTGTAAGTCTTCAACGGAAGAGCAGCAAGCAAGTACGCTACATGTTGTTCTGAGGTTATATTGTTTACTACGAAGAAAGAGGTCATCTGTCGAATAAATCGCTTTGGCTGTCCATCTTCATATTCCGGAAATAATACCCCGGTTAGCTTGCTGTTCAACGTATTTGTGTTTTTAAATCTTTCTTCTCAACCAACTGCTCAAAATAAAAATTGTTCGATATATATATATATATATATCCACCCACCTAATATCATCAAATCGATACCGAAAATGATTTCTAAGCGCATCAGTAATATATCTTCAAATAAAGAGGTTTTTGATAGAGCCGCACCGTTTTATAACAACGCTCTCAATCCTTGTGGATTTAAAGAAAAAAATTTTTTTAATCAAAACACGCCAAAACGTGATGCAGGATCTCGAAAACAAAACGTTATTTGGTTTAACCCTCCGTTTTCACTGAACGTTAGAACAAACGTAGCAAAGATATTTTTGGGTTTAATTGATAAATGCTTTCCTAAAGACCATAAATTTAACAAACTTTTTAACCGGAACAACTTAAAAGTTAGTTACAGCTGCCTCCCAAATATTAAGAAAATTATTACTGCTCATAACAAAAGAATTCTATCTAATTCTACTGACAATAATAGCCAATCATGCAATTGCCGACAAACCGCTGCATGCCCACTAAATGGAAAATGCCTTAAGAAAAACATTATTTATATTTGCAATGTAAAAACTCAGCAGCAAGAAAAGGGGCATTATTATATTGGGCTCACTGAAAAAACCTTTAAAGACAGATGGTATAAGCATAGGAATTCTTTTCGTTATGAAAGTAAAGCAAACTCCACTGAACTTTCTAAATTTGTATGGGAGTGCAAAAGTAAAGGTTTGGAACCCATCCTTACGTGGAATATTCTCGATCAGGCAAAACCATTTAAACCTGGTGTAATTACTGTAACTTGTGCTTGACCGAAAAGTACCACATTATTACTTCGGAACTAGACTTGCTCAATAAACGAAGCGAACTAACATCAAAGTGCCGCCATGAAAATAAATTTTTAATAAAAAAACTTTAATGCCATCATAGCAGACACTCCATAGCACTTTTTTCGTATTTTTTTGTCGTTACGTTTTTTTTACGGTTTATAACATCTGATGATCGCTATTGCGTGAAACTTTAAGTTATGTAATATAAACCAAGCTAATTATTTAGTTTATATAATAACAAAAATAATATATTCGCTCTACTTATTCTACGCTGTATTGAGCACTCTTACTGGAAATATTAACATAATTTCTACAATACTATATATATATATATATATATATATATATATATATATACATTCTTAAAATATAACTTGTGACTCTTGTCGATAATTAATCCCTTTTACAAAAAAAAAAAACGTTATAATAATAAGAACGCTATAAGGTGTGACTTTTGTCAATAATTAGCAAGAATGACGCACATTAAAACCACAATATTTTCTTTTTGATTTGATGTTTTTTCGTTGTTTATTAATAAAGTTTTTTACGTATAATCTTGTTAAGATATGTAATTTTTATCTATTTATACAATGTTCCAAGTAAAGTTACATAAATAACAAAACATGTGTACACTTTTGTTATATAAAAACACAAGTTTAAGCATATCTCTGAGAAATGTATCACAACATCTCAATTAAAAACCTCCCATGACTTAAAAAAAGCCACATGATGAATGTCTGTAATTCATAACTTTGCAAGTACCTTTTTTGATTTTTTTCTCCTAGTTTAGTTTGGCTTGCAAGAAACGAGATTATCTTTTGCTTCTCCTAAGTACTGTTACCTTTGGGTTTTTTTTAATTTTATTTTTAAATTAGCACTCGCTTGTATTCATTTGGTGAGGTGACACTCGAGCAAAAATGTAGTTGGTTTTTTTACACTTATTATTTAGTAAGTCCCCAAAACGAGACAGAGGAGGAAATGTATGCTTCAATCGTAGAACTTTTACATACTTGCTTAATATACTAATTTATGCATTTTCTTTTTTTCCTGAATGTCAAAAAAGTGTTAGAAATAAACTTTCAGCACCGCATTTTGCCATCTTAAAAACGAAATCTCCATTGCTAAATCACCATAAATTCTTTCCTCTGACTAAAAGTTGTAAATCATTTTTTCGATTATCAATTAGGTATTTAAAATAAATTTGAATAAGAAAAAAGTATATATATATATATATATATATATATATATATATATATATATATATATATATATATATATATATATATATATATATATATATATATATATGTATATATATATAAGTAAATAAAATAAGTAAAAAGTAGAATATATATTTGATAGATAACTTGTATTATAAAATGCAAATGATAAGCAAATAAGATTAACGTAAGCTGTTAACGTTAGCAACAATCGGAGAAAAATTAAAAGCATTTAAACGTTTTCCAAAGATGATTCGTAAGGCGATATATGAAACAGATTTGATCCAAACTTATGCGCTTGTGAATAAAGCGTACGAAGTAGAAAGATGCGATCGAGCAACAGGTTTTAAAATTATGACGGGAGTAAGGTGGCCACAAGAAATAGATAGTGAATACATCAAAGAAAGACTTAAAAATACGTACGTTTATTTATTAGATGAATGTATTGTCGGATGTGTAGTAGCAGTCGTTTCGAATGGAGTAACCCATCTCGGTCCTCTAGCCGTACACCCAGATAAACAAAGAATGGGAATTTGCAAAAAGTTGATGGATTTTGCAGAAAGTTTAGCTGAAATTACCGAACTGAAGGTGTTAAATTTTACTGATATAATACCTTTCTATTTGAAAAGAGGGTACAGTGAGGTTGCAAGATCGGTGTCACCAAAACAAAATGTAATAGCTTTTGTTATGCGAAAAGACAACAACAACAAAAAAAACTGATCCTAAAATGAGATTTCAATATAATTGTTAACAAATAATTAAGTTACGTTTTGTTTCGTGAAGATTTTAACTGCTTTTTGTTTAGATATGTAATTTTTATCTATTATACTAGGGATGGCACTTTTACTTATTTTGATGTAAAAAAATAACTTTTGAACAAATGACTTTTACTTGTGCGATTTCTATCCTAAAAAAGTCTTTGCTAGCAAGTTTTTCATTTTTCTTTGCCAGAAAGGATTGTATTTCTTTCTTCTTTTCTATATGTATTTCTTTCTTCTTTTCTATCCTTCAATTATTCTATCCAAAAAAGTAATTATGTTTTTTTCTATCATAGCAAGAATTTTCATGTTTCTTTCCTAGAAAGGCTTTCCTGAATTCTTGTCTAGAACCGGCCACCAAAAATTATTTTACATAACTTAGATTAAATTACAAAACATTTACATTTTAAAGTAATTCATTTTTTAAAAAACAACATCTTACACTTAAAGTTGATTTTAAAAATGCGTAACTTATTAAAAACTTATTAAAAATGCGTTTATAATTTTTTTATTACAAGAAAAAGTAATTTACATAAAAGTGTTTTACATGAAAGTAATTTACTTTTTGTAAATTACTTTTAAAAGTGTGAAAGCCGTGTGAAAGAAATTTACTTTTACCCCTTTCTGCATACTGTATCATATACGATACAGTTTATAAATTGTGTATCTCTGGATGAATGAGATAAGATTTTTAACGGGAAATGGGATTATTTTAAGCCTACTATATTTAGATGAGTGTGGCCACCGCACTTAGATTGTTTTTACAACTTTTACGTTAAATTTTATTCATTGTGTTATCAAAATGGCATCCGGCAGCAAATCAAGTAATTCTTGTAAGTACATCGTTTTGTTGAGCAAGATTCCTTTTTATCATAAACTCAAAAAAATTTCCAAAGTTTGTTATACATATTGGTAGTCTTCTTGTGTATTTGTTTACTTGTTTTTATGAACTGTCATATCTCCATAACTCTTTTTTTAACTGTATTAGAAATGATACATTTTTCATCTAAGGAAAAAAATTTATAATTTTATATTTTTGTTTTATTTTTATTTCTTTTGTTATAAAAAAATTGTATTGTTTCTTCTAACCTTCAGCAATCAATCCAACTTCTTTCTATGGGAGAAAGCCTTCTGGTATCCACAGGGTGCAGGCGCCTGTCTTGATCAAATTTGTTGATGACAACCCAGATCTCCACTCCTCAGATGGAGATTCCAGCGATGAGGAAGATACAACTGATTGTGAACTATTTTTGCCAATTTCTTCTTCCAGTGAGGATGTTGATAGCAGTGATGAAAGTGATGACAGTAGTAACACTCAGCCTCTTTCAATCTTGAGAAAAACAAATTGTGGCAATGGTCAAAAACACTGTGCAACAGTGGTGCCATCTACCAATAAGGCTAATATAAATGGAAAAAAGCCTGCAAAAAGAACTCTCAGCCATTATTGAAACCTTCGAAATAAACAAGAAGACTACAAATTTAAAGCTAACTACGAACAAAAAATGGACGAGTTATGGATTGTCTTGGTTTAGAACTGTCATACCTTTATCATCTTTTTCCAAAAGAACTTTTTCAAGAGATTGCATATCAGACAATGTTGTATTCCATGCAAACCAATCCTGAGAAACCAGTTGCTGTAAAAGAGGAAGACATAATTAGTTTTGTTGCATGTGTTTTGTACATGTCCATTGTCAAACTCCCTAGTACAAGAGATTATTGATCGTCTTCCATTGGAATTTCTCATGTAGCTAATATAATGCCCGTCAACCACTTTGAAAAATTGAAAAGCATTATTCGTTTTGCTGACAACTGCGCTGCTGACAAAGACGGTAAACTTTTTAAGATCCACCCTCTTATATAAACAAAATAAATGAACAGTTAAACAGCATTCCAATTGAAGAAAGTTTGGCAGTTGATGAGCAGATTGTTTCGTCCAAAGGGAGACATTCAATCAAACAATGCAACCCTAAAAAACCGCACAAATGGGGATTTAAAGTTTTTGTTCTGAGTGGTATCTCTGGCTTCAGCTATAATTTTGAAGTTTATTGTGGAGGAGCTGGCAACATTTGCCTTGAGAATGAACCAGACTTTGGGGTAAGTAGTAAAAATGTCATGCGTCTTGCTCGAACCTTGCCAGATAACGTCAATCATAAATTCTATGTTGACAATTGTTTCAACAGTATTGGTTTGAATGTTTGTATGTTCAAGAGGGGAATTCAAATGGTTGGAACTGCACGTAGGAACCGTGTTGGAAATTGCCCAGCCTTGTCAGATAAGGAAATGAAGCAAAGGGGTCGTGGAACATTTACCGAACATGTTGCCAAGATTGACGGAGTTGATGTATCGGTAGTTTCCTGGTTTGATAACAAAGTTGTAACCTTGCTGTCCAATTTTATTGGAAGCGAACCTTCAATCGAGGTTAAAATATTTTCAAGAAAAGATAAGTGCCATATCAACATTTCCTGTCCGGGAATTGTCACTATTTACAAAAAGCACATGGGCGGAGTTAACTTGCTTGATTCCCTACTTAGCTATTACAGGAACAAGATTCGGTTGAAAAAGTGGTTTCATCGGATCTTTTTCCACTTGCTTCATATGTCCGTAATCAATGCCTGGATTCCGTAGCAGAAGCGTAATCCATCAACTCCACTTGTCAGATTCGAATTGGCGGTAGCAGATTTTGTTGTTTATGTACAAGGTTTCACTTAAACAAAAAGCCGGTCGTCCATCACTTGCTGACATCACGCCTCGTGTCGGTCCAAAAACTGCCATTCCTTGTAAAGCGATTCAGTTTAATCAAGTTGGACATTGGCCCGTATTAAATGAAAAGCGGGCTCGTTGCAAATATGACAAGTGCTCCGCCTTGACATATTCATTTTGTGAAAAGTATGAAACTGCGCTGTGTATTAATAAGGACCGCAGCTGTTTTAAAGCTTTCCATCATTAAATTTTTTATTTATAATGATATCTTTATTGAGTATATATAACTATCAAGCTCATATTCCAAGAAAGAATTAGTTACCATTACAAGTAAAAGTAAATTTTTTTCATTGAAATACTTTACTAAGTATTACTTTTTACTTATTTTATTTACTTTTATCAAATAACAATCATTTTATATCGTTTTAACATACTAATTGGTAAGAAAAGCAACGTATTAAGGAGAATTGCCTGCTTCTGGGTACTTCTGGGTTATAATGTTAGGAATTATTCTGCATGTTTGCGGACTGTTTTTGTAGAGGGGTTTTGTAATTGGGGGTAAGTTTAATAAACATGGTGGGTTGTTTCCTATCCATGCCAATCCTTGACTACGTCACTTTTCCGACGGAGCGCACTTTTTCGAAAACTTCCTTTATATTGCGCTTTTTGATCAAACATTATCTTTAATGGTGATACAACGCATCAGCGTTAATAATCCCTTCCGGCAGCAAAGTAACATTATACCAAAACACGAATTCTTTTAGGAGGTGCAAAACTTTGCCGTCCACCTCCCAAATTATTTTTGCCTCTACCTACAATAGTTTCCGCCTTCCGATTGGCGGCTGCTGCTAGAAATTTTTTTGGAGGCCGGCCCCAATCGAGAGGTGAAAGCCACTGGCGGTTGCTGTCAAAAATTATTTTGTATGCAAGAAGGTTCAGTGGTTTCCCCTTCTCAACTGGCGTCGGCCACCAAAGGGGGGTGGGAGGTGGGGCTAGGCACAAGTTTTGCTTTCCTGTCGCCAGAAAAAATAGAAGAAAATTTAAAGTTTGTTTTTACATTATTAAGCAATTTAAAGATTAGTTAGTGCAAAATACATTTTTCAAAGTAGTATATTTTTATGCGGAGAGTGAAAATCTTATAAGGACAATAAGCAATTCTGTAGCAAAAAATTCTGTTAAGGAAAAAAAATATTCTGTCTTTGTAAAAGCTTTAATATGTTTAGGGTGGGACATGGACCTTTCAAAAAGTTTTGCAAAAATTATAAATCAAGTATAAATTATTTGATTAAAAATCGATTTCCGTCAGGGGCATGGGAAGCCAATAAGTTTTCTAGTAAAGGTTTATACACTCAAATAATTTTTATTTTGGTCATCGTGATTGTTGTTAACAACCACGCTGAATAGCAAAAACCACTTTAACGCTATTAACAAGAACCAAGCTGAATATTAATTCGAAATTTAGAAAATGATTGTAAAGTGCTGACCAAATTGTTTAAACTGTATGAAAAGTCTGAAACAAAAACAAAGAACTAGTCAGTGTTTTAAAAAAAATTACAACTAAAATTTCGACATTTTTAAAGCAAATTAAAAGCCAAATAAGATTTGATTTTTGTTTAAGAATATAAACTATGTACAATTATACAAACAAAATCAATCGCCGGAACAAGAAAAAAGTATTAACTAACCGTATCACTGAGTTCCATTTAAAACGTATTTTATAACCCCGTAGTATTTTTGGTCAATTAAATCTTCAAAATATATTCCTTGTTAGGTACAACTTAAAAAAAAAAAAGCTTCATATATTTAAAAAACAGCCCCATAAATCGCTGGCGTGTGGGGGAGCCTAACCACGGCCCTGTTTGCAAATACTAAAATGTTTAGGAACTACATAAACAATAATTTAAAAAAAAACAAAAAACTAATAGTTAAACAAACGCTGTATTGTGTTAAAGTCAAAAAATAAATTTTTTTGGTTTGTCAAATCGCCGAACGCCGTATTGGGATTTTTAAAAGACATATTTCATAATAAATTGTATAAAATTTCTTCCATATCATTATATGAAAGTGTAAAATACAAACTACCTAAGTGAAATAAAAAAAATATGAAAAATACAAATACAAACTATATAAGCGAATTACTTCCATTTCTGAGTTACATTAAATACCAAGTTTTAAATTAAGTTTAATCATATTTTCTCTTTAAGTAGCATTGAGTAACGTAAGTTTCTTGAGCTCATGTTACATCTTTCTTTTCGATGAATAAAGTTAGTAACACTGAATGCAATTTATTACTTTAGTATCAATTTCAAGTTTAGTAATTTCTTTTTGCACGAATGCTGTAAGTTTACTATTTAATTGTCTTCCGTAAAATCTACGAAAGCAAACTATATTTGATTTGTATTTAAACTTCTTTGTTAAATAATGCGCTGTTATGCAAAGCCAACAGGATCCAACCCTAGTTTCCACAAATCGGTTGCTAGGGCAATATGGGTAACTGACTTAAGTTTAGCTCTAAGATCGTTCTTGTATCGATAGTATTGCTTTCTCAATCGCTTTGCTATTGTCTTTCGATGAGACGGCTTGTGAAATGAAGCAAGAATGTTTAGAAGGTTTATGAAAATCGTTAAAAGGATGGCACATCAAACAAACATACTTATTAGTGTTGGCAACAAATGAAAATAAGGTCTTATTAGGCAATGCTTTTATTTTACGGACTGATTTTATAACTTGATCATTATCGGTATCAGAGTTCAAATCTGCAGTACAAACAATAGTTTATAAAAATATATTTCAAGTATCAACGCAAATTAAAGACTACAAATACATGACTGTACAGCAAGTATTTATTCTGGGTCATTTACTTTCTTTGACCTTTCTGTTTTCATTCGCAAGCTCATCTTAATACTTAAATAAAATTTACTAACATATGTAAATATGAATATGTAATATTGTCACCAAGTCTTGCTTCAACAGTTGGCGTGTTTGTTTCAGATAAAGACAAACGTTTCTGGCGATGTATGTTGATAAAGTCTTACGTTCCAAATAAAGGTCTTTCATATAATTTTCTTTTTTTCAATAGTTGGATATGAATATATATATACATACATATATATATATATATATATATATATTCATATACAGGGTGGGGGAGAGAAACTTGCTTATTTGAAACATATATTATAACAAAAGTATTGAATATATACAAATGAATTTTGTAATAGCATAATCAAGAACAAGTAAATTTTACAATTTGCCAGTTTTAAAGATGATATCACGCAAATGACGTCCGTTATTGTCAATAAACTGTGTCAGTCGTGTCCGGAAATTGGTGTCGACTCTTTCCAGCATCTCAATAGGAATGTTGGCGACGGCTTCACGAATGTTATTCTTGAGATGGTTCAGGTTGTTGGATCTGTCATGGTACACAACAGACTTCAAGAAATAATCGCAAGGTGCCAAGGGGACCTGGCTGGCCACTAAAGATTGCCCCTCAAAGAGATCACGTGCCCAGGAAAGGCTTCGTTCAAGAAAACCACGAATGTTCTTGATGTATGCGCAGTTGCACCATCTTGCTGGAACCAAACGTCGTCCAAGCCCATCTCGTTCAGTTTTGGCAGGAAGAAATCCTGTAACATCGTCACGTAACGCTCAAATGTCACCGAAACTTTCCTCTCGTTATCTTCGAAGAACCAGGGACAGATTATTCCAACTCTGGATATTGTCATTTTATCGATATTTTTGTTGCGAGTAACCTAAAATGCTTGCCAGTTTTAATCCCCTTATTATAATCTGTTTTTATAAGTTAGGGTTAGGGCCCTTATTACAATTACTGTCCCTCGGTTTTTAAATAATAAGAACATACATAAAACCTTAAAAAAACTACTTATAAATTTGCCTTTTAAAGGATCTCTTCTTCCGAAATGGGTGTCTCCCAGGGTAAATGCATCTTCTCCTTACTACTATGTTTAGGCCATTTTTAAATTGGTTTAAGAAAAAAACCCGAGAACCCCACCCAAATATCCGCCTGACAAAAAATTCCCCGGAAAAAATTCCATAATGATTACTTTAAAAATACGCTCTATTTTACTTTTTTTTTTCTAAATAACTTGTTTAAACATAAATTATTTGAAGCATAAGTTATTATTTTTTTAAAAATTAAAGCTAAAATTTTAAATGATTTTTACACACTAAAAAAACTAACGGCATTATAACAGCATTTATGTACGCAGATTCTATAATGCCGTTATTAATGCTGTTATATTCACGGATCCAAAGATATAATTGGAGACCAAACAATTTTGGCGTTATAATGGTGTTATATTTGCTGTTATATTATGCTGTTATGTTATGGTGTTATATTTAAAGATTTTTGCTGTTATTTTTACTGATAGTTTTGCATTTATACTTGCTGTTATATTTAATGTCACACACGTGACAGCAAATATATCAGCAAAATATCACTGCAATGCTGCCACATTTTGGCATATTTAAATAAGATGTTTTGAAACTGCCAAATTAGTTTCTAAAGCGTTAGCACGAGCTGATAAAAGTAAAAAGTAAATAAAAATGAAAGCAATTAAAGTTAATTTTAAAGAAAATGCTGAAATAGTTATTGCCAGTAATTTTTTAGAATTTTGTGCATCTGGTAGGTATATTTTATTTTATTTAGACTAAAAATTTTATCATTTTAATTCACCGTATCATTAACGATTTTTAATTTAAATTGAAAATTATCATTAGAAAATGCTCATGCATCTTAATATAACTAAATAACATGCTAATTTTATATTATATGTTATGTTAAATTTTGATTCGAAATAATTTTATAGTAGCACTAGGAAACTTTGCTTGCTTTTATAATAACATGTTAACATGTTATTATAAAGTCAAATGTCCTAATCGTAGTATCATCTCAAATCAAAATCTAAAAATACTTTGTTACTTTTTTCAAACTGTTAAAATAAAATTATAGCACCAAAAAATTTGTCACTCCTTTTTTAGTATGATAATTTGAATTAGTAGATATGTAAAAGACAATTTTCAATAATATCAAGTTATATTTACACTATTTTATGTTTTAGCTCGTGAAACCTTTAATTTGCCCATGATTGAAGAAATCAAGTGGAACGGTTGTAAAGTAACTGCTAGTAGTTTTGCTGCTCTTCTCAATGAACAAAATTTAGAGCTTACGATTCAAGCTCCACAACTTGTTGATATTTCCAACACTCAACAAGTTGGTCTTTTATCTAATTTAAATAAAACTGACACAGCTCAATCATCACCATTATGCCAATTTTCATCCATTTTAAATGATTATGTAGATTTTGTGGTACCATCAAAGAATATAAATCTGATTTCTGAAAAACAATATATGGCTGAAGAATGTAGTGTAAATGTTGTTCAGCCTCCAGTGAGACAACTATCTTCATCAGATCTGAAAACACCCCCGACACCACGAAAGGTAATAAACTATAACTGTTCTGTTTGTTATTGTAAAACTACAACTTATAGTTTTATGCTTCATCACTTAAAACTGCATGGCAACCAAGCAGCCGTTTTTTGTGAAATTTGTTTGTCAAATTTTAAAAGTCTTTCAGGATTCCTGAAACATTCCAAAAAATGTTCCATTAACCAGGTCAATACCTGTACTACTGAAAATGAAGTAGAAAACGAGTTTGTGGTTGAAATTGGTACTACAAAAATTAACAAAGATTATTTAGGAGCTTTGGCATTACATTTACAAGGAAAGCACAGATGTGCTCAAAACGTTTTAAACATAATTTTCAGTAATTTAAAGGAAATGCTTTCTGTATTGAATGTTGACATAGAGGCTTTAAAAGCAACTTGTGATAAACTGTCAACACAATATTTACGGGAAAAGTATTACAAGAATTATTTACAGATTCCAACCGCAAAAGTGATTGCTCTGAATAACCAAGGTTGTTTTATTCCTTTCATTGAAATATTGTCTTTCCTATTACAATCTCAAGAAATTAGTAACTTTACAGCAGTGAATGGGGACACAAACCACATGAAAATTGGAATATATTGTGATGACCTTGGAATAACAAATCCTTTAGGAAAGGCGCGTAAAAAGCAAAAAATGTTTGTATTTTACTTTCAAATTTTAAATATCCCTTCATTGTATCGCGGTAGAATGTCTACTATCTTTCCGTTAATTTTTACTTTAACTAAATGGGTAAAAGATAAAAATTTTTACAGTAATCTTTTCAGTGATTTTATTTCTTCGATAAGCCAGCTGAAAAATGGAATGGTAATTAAAGTTAAGGGTGTTCCCAAAAAAATTACAGTTGAAGTAGTATACTTCTCAGGAGACTCTCTTTCTGCAAATGCAATTGGAGGTTTTAAAGAAGGTTTTAGTGAAAAGACATTGCGTTGTTGCAGAAGTTGTAACTCAACCAGACAACAAATGAAAGATTTTTCTAACCATGAAGAATGCAGTATTCGCAATGCTCCTGAACATATGATACGTTTAAATGAACTAAACTCTGGTTTAAGCAAAGCTGATAAGTTAAAATGGTCCAAATACTACGGCGTTGTTTCAAAAAGTATACTGTCAAACATTCCAGGATTTGATGTGACAAAACAGCTTTTATTTGATCCTATGCATGATTTGTTAGAAGGTCTCATTCCACTTCAGTTAGAGTTATTTTTGTTGTACGCCATTCAGAACAATTTTTTTACTTTGCAAGAAATAAATGATTAGCTGCAGCGGTTTAGCTATGGTAATGGTATTGAAAAGCCTAATATGATTCATTCCTCAATAAAGATTCATGGTAGTTTTGGCAGTGGCCAAACATTGACCCTTTCTCGTGTGATATCATTTTTTGTCTTAGAACGCATGGGTCAAACAGATGTTCATTTCATTTGTTTGTCAAAAATTATTCAGGTGCTTCAGCTGTGCTTGTCTCCTGTTGTTACCTCCCTTTTTTTATCTGATTTAAAAGCGTTAATTCAAGATCATCATTGCTTATTTTTGTATTTGTATCCTGATAAATTCATTCCGAAGTTACACTTTCTTATTCACTACCCTGCTCAAGCTGAACGGTTTGGGGCTCTACGGGAACATATGTGTATGGCTTATGAAAGAAAACATCAGGTTGTGAAGAATTTTCGACACTTTAATTTCAAGAACATTCCCTTTTCAGCATGTAAAATGATGGTTGTTAATACCACAAGCAATTTTTTTAATGCAGCTGGAGAAAGACGTGGTGATGTATATGGACAAGTGGACGAGTTGAAGTTCAAAAAAGGCTCTATTATTTCTGCTAAAGTAAATGGCATAATTTACAAGATTAATGATATCATTTCATGCCTACATGAAGAAAAGTTGATATTCTACAAAATCCTTTCAATATCATCAGAAAATGACAAGCGTGCTTTTAAATGCTCTAAACTTATAGTACAAGCGCACTCAGCATATTTGATATGTTGTGAATCTTCTGAACAAGTTCTTATTTATCCAGATACTTTGATATTTCCTTGGTGCGTCATACAATATTCTAATTCTTCAAGTTCTGTGAATGGCAGAATCAGTATTTTTCCTTTAGCAGTGCCAAATCTAAGTTTTTTTAATATATGTTTATAAGTTTATATTTTAAAGTACATAATAAAAATTTGTTAATTTTATTATATTTTTTATTTTTACAGCAGAAACACATTTAAAATGTGAAAATATTGTTTGAATAAAGATTCAAAGGAAATTCAGATTTTAACATATATTATATCCTTTTTTGTATGTTCAGAAAATTTGGTTTGAAATACTGAAATCTATTGTATAACTCTTGCATTTTATTTTATTTTTTGGCTATTAAACTTTCATAAATGTTGGCATTTTGACATGACACAACAACACAATAAATATGTTGCAATAAAAATCACAAATAATGTTCTTAAAAAGATATGAACATTTTCTAACATGATTCTTTTATACACAATATAAATAGTTGTGACATTTAATTACAAATTATATAAAATTTATATTAAAAAATTTATCTAAACCTTATTGTAAACAATGTAATATTATTTAATGTATGTTGCTTATAATAAGCTCTGATTTTTAATATGCCACCATGAAACACCCTAAATTCTAAGTCTCAAAAACCATTTAAACAATCGCCCCACTATGATTTAGCTAATATATCACACACTTTGCTGTAATATTTATTATGTCAAACATTTTATTGTGTTAATGTTTTTTCAGATTTTAACAGTTCCTTTTGATTCAGATGAAGTTGCTCACCTGAGGACTTTTTTTAGTACATCATCTTTGAACTTCTTAAACAATGTCTCAACAAATGATATTTTGAAAAAGGAGTTAAAAAGTAGCATTCTTCAGTATTGTCATGTTGCCCTTCCTTCAGACAATGATGCATGGGTTCGGAGAGAGTTTTTTTCTAAACTTAAGTCAACACTTCGTTTTAATTTTCCAAACTGCTTGGAACACTGGGTAAGAATTGTTTTAAAAATTATTTACAATCTCATGGCACTGCTACATTTTTTTAGGTGTGTTTATGACACATACATGTTTTGTTGCTGTTGTATGAAATAAGTATTTGTTTATGTACCCTTAAATGATATAGTTTTGAAAAATAAATTCTCCTAGGATTCACTTCTAACCCAGGTATCAAACATAATTAGGCAACAACGTTGGTCTAAAAGTCATCCAAATGGAAAAGCAATTAGACAATTTCAACAGGTTTCAAAACCTAAAAAGTCTCCATATATTATGGATTCAATATCCACAGCTGAACCAGTACTTTCAGAAGATCAGCTTCTTCTTGAAGTTGAGGTTATATTTTTAATTTATTTATTATGCTAACTTAATTGGAACAGCAATATGATAATCAATACTTGAAATATTTTACTGAATTAGTAAATATTATATAATTAGTAACTATTATATAGTTTTTTTTACTAATTAATACTTTTTCACAATCAAAAATACTTTAAAAAATTGTTTAATGTATAATATATCAAGTAATTTTATAACATGTGTTATACCCACCTTAGCACCATGCGCCATATCATGTTATTTTAAACGATTTTATGATAAACAATTTTTGGTTGGTTAATTGATTATGTGCACCATTGCTTATTTTTGAATTTACAATATTTTTATTTTTATATTTTTTAGAATGAAATAACAAAAACAAAACCATCTATCAATGTTCTTGCAATTTTGAATAGAAATCTTTTTAAACCAAAAATATATGAAAAACTCCCGCTTCGATTGTCACTGGCTCCATGTTTAATAATTGCTGAGTTTAAGCGCCTTAACCCACAGCATAGTTTTATTGAAGAAGCATGTACAATTTTTGTTAATAAAGCATTTGCAGGATCTTCGAATCACCTTGAAAGTTTGCTTGATTTACAATGTAAAATAGGTTCAAAAAAAGCAAAGGATGTCTTGTTTAAGAAATCTGAAGTAAGTAAAATGAAATATTTTATGAATTCTGTTTAATGATTTCAAATAATGAATTTATGAAAATGTCTACATTATTTTTGTGTTAAATAATCTACTTAATGTAGAATTTATTTGTTTATTACAAATATTTATTTGGGAATAATATTTGCATAAATATTTATTTCATTTCAGTATAAACTTATTATAAAAGAAATTAAAATAATTATACAATACCTTAATTAAAATGCAAAAATAGATTAAAAGCTGAAAGAATAAAATTCATGAAATAGTAGCTGAAAAAATTAAAATGAAATCTGGTGTTATAAGAAAAGATTTTATAAATTTTAATCTGTTACAACGAAATCTTTTAAACTATTTGGAAAATACCTATTAAATTATATTTGTAGAAATTTTTATAATTAAAGTTTGAATATATTTCATTAAGTCTGACGATCTGCTCGATGAGTTGAAGATACCTGCAAAGTATGGTCCGCAAGTGCTTTATAACGCAACACAATATGGCGTTCGTAACTACTATGAATTGCGGATTCTGGGACATTGATACTTTTTCCATACTTAAGGAATTCAAGATGGCGTCGTGTTTTTAATTTTCTGCAATCATGAATTGTGTATTCTGTCACATTGTGATTTATAAAAATACCGCATTAGTATTTTTATAATATAGTGATTTGCTATAGTTAATGAATTCAAGATGGCGTCGTGTTTTTAATTTTTTAATTTCTGCAATCATTTTTGTTGACTTACCTTTTTTGTGTCCTCGTGTTCTAGACCAAAGAGTTGATCATAGTCCATAAATGTAAAGCACGGTTTTAGTTTGTAATGCCCAATAGCCAAGGTGTGAATTCCGTCTTGCAAGATGTGTCTTTTGTCATCGTTAGCGCTGAGTGCGACTTTGTTGATCTCTTCGGTGTAAATGTTATGCTGATGAGATCGGATAACGTTCATGGTTTGTTATTTTTAAAAAAAATTTATTCTTTAAAAATTTCACCACAAGGTATTGATAACTTCTTGAAAGTCAAGACCTTCATTCAATTTTTTTAAGATGTAAAGACACAAATGACCACAATAAGACGTATCACCAAACTGAACTCTCTCGCTGTTATAATAAACAGGGCTTTTCAAATAGTCAACGAGCTCGACAAGAGGAGGCTGGGCATAAGAGTCAAAACTGTATTTTTTGTCTCCGTCTTTATACCAACAGACCCAATGAAATCCACCAGTGCTTGAATCTCCCGTATTCACGATTCCACATTCTTTTTTCATTGGCTTTTTTGGTAACTCATCCCTGACAAACACACCTTGAAAGTTTTTTAATTTTAACTGTTTAGTAGCCTTTATCAATTGAAAGTTAGTTAAAGCTTCATTAGGTAAAACAATTCCTTCTACATCAATCCATTGAAAGTCAATCATTTTTTTTTAATTTCTTAAAAAGTTTATCCGAATTTTTTAACAAGCGATTTTCATAGAATAGCACCTAAAAAGGGTATACTATTAAAGGGTGAGTTAGGTCCGAGTAATAATCCAGCTCCAGCAGATTGATAGCCTTTTCCAGTTTTAATGAAGAGTCCATCACCGTAAACATTTTTAGTCCATGGGGTGATAAACAATCCTTCTCCACCTAAAGTTTTTATCTTCATTCCTTTCCCATTTTTGCTCATGTAAAAAAGACCTCTTCCTGCAATTTTATCAACCATAGCAGAACCGGCAGAAGAGCCTACACCTGCTAACAATCCAGTAGCTAGAGCTGGGACTACTCTTGTAGCAAGAGTGCTGCCTAACATACCTAGTAACGGTAAAAGAGCTCCGATAAATCCACCTTCAACTTTCGAGTTGTATGATAATTGTTTTCTGCTCAGTTTGAGTGTGACTCCTTTACCAGCTTCATACGCTTTTCTAATTTTATTCAATTGCGCATTAGTGATAGCGAGAACATGTTTACCGTTCAAGTCTTGATGAGAAAGCTTAATGCTAGTATCGGTTTTGTCTTGAATGGCTTTTTTAATTTTATCAGATTGGCTCTGCGAGATATTAATTTTGATATTTTGATAATTGCTCATTTTTTATGTATTAAAAATTATTTATTTCACTTCTGGAATATGATATCGTATTGCAATATCCTCTCCACGAAAATCAACCAAATCTCCATTCTGATCAATGATGCGAGTAACCATTGTTGAAATTTCAAACAGTTTAACAGGGAGATAAATCAAATGCATTGGTCTCTCAATGATTTTATAGCCAGGACTAACATTTGGATAAAAGGAGTAAATGCAATTGAGTTGGGTTCCATTAATATAGGATGATCCGATAACGTTGTTAACGATTCTGATGGTGCTAATGCTTGAAATTCTAACGATTTGATCCGACTCGTATTCGGAATTGGAATTTAATTTTCTTTTAGTAAACCCTAAAACTGATGCGATGCTGTTTTCCACGTTCAAATCCATCAAATAATTCATTCCAAGTGTGATGGTTGATTTTAAAGTGCTTAAATTGGATCCGATTTTTATGTTATCGGGAGAGTAGCTGATTTTATTTGCTGTGACGTAGCTAGCGCTTTGAGACGCATAATTTTTTATTGTGTTTGAGACGGTCTTTTGTAAATAATTGTTGATGTCTTTAATGTCATAGCTTCCTGATGGAATGTTAATGTTCTCCCAATGAGCTCCATTGTCCATGCTGTATTTGAAAGAATTGTTTTTACTGTTTACATTTGGAATGCTGTTGTAAGTCTCAAGACCGAGAAAAGCCATTTCATAACTTTTTCCTTCGTCAAAAACGATTTTATCCAAAAATTCAGTAGTGATAACACTTGATTTTCCATCTACACCGATGATTATACCTGTCATTTTTAAAATAATAATTATTTTTTAAATTGTTTTAGAAAAATAAAAAATCATCAAACCCGCTTCGGTACT
The DNA here is from genome assembly GCF_058129835.1 of Hydra viridissima. Taxonomy (NCBI): domain Eukaryota; kingdom Metazoa; phylum Cnidaria; class Hydrozoa; order Anthoathecata; family Hydridae; genus Hydra; species Hydra viridissima. Next base: position 34,018,142 of record NW_028324300.1, read on the forward strand.
TTCCCTCGTTCTTTTTAGAAGAGAGATCAATGACAGCAAATCCGTGAGGTTCATTCCAGCAATGATTGCAAAAGGCTTTAAATTCTTCTATTTTCATATCGCAGGAAACGTGATCTTGATAAATGTGATTAACGCTTTTTTGGTCTTGTTTAAAGAGACAAATAAAGTTAGCATTTTCTCTAATGGTATGTCTTGGAATCTCGAAATAGTTTTGAGCGAGGTAAAAGCAGTCGACGTTAGAGTGCCTTCCTCGGATGTAGTATTTTTCACATTTGTTTTGATTAGTCAATTGCAAATCGTCAAAGATCATTAAATTGTTTTTGGATGAATCAAGATCTTCAGGTTCAGGTACATCGTCTGCTGTTTCGAAAAATTGACATTCCATATCATCATTGTTGGAATATTTTTTTGAAAGATCGTTAATAACATCTTCATGGATTAAATTCAATTTTTCCATTTCGTCTTGTACATCATCCGTTAACAAATCAACAATATCCTTTTTAGGAAGTTTATTTTCGAACGAGCTTTTGAGTATTTTATATTCCGGTTGAAAAAGAGATTTTCCAAACACTTGCAAATGATTGTAATCTAGCCATCCAGGTCTTAAAAGTAAATTGAGTAGCAACGTTGTTTTTCCGTATCCAGACTTTCCAACAATGATTCCTCGAATGCTTCTCGGTAAAAGCTTGCTGTTGTTTCTTTTGGTTTTTCCAATTTTACACGACAATTTCATCACTTCCATATTTTTTATATTAAAAAAGTTTTTATATATGTTAAAAAATGTACTGCGTTAAATGCAAAAGAGAGACTGAAACCATTCACTTGAAAAACGAGATCACAAAAAACAACAAGCATATAGTCAAAGGAACTTGCGACTCTTGTGGGATAACAAAATGCAAGTTTGTTTCGGCTGCAAAAGGAGGAGACTTGGTGGAATCGATCAACAATTTTTCAAAAAAAATAAAGCTTCCATGGGCAAAGTTTCCAGGAGAAATGCACATTCCAGGGATGAATTTTGCTGGACCGGGAACCAATTTAGACAAAAGGCTTACTTCCACAGACATGTATCAAGAGTGGAGCAAACCGGTGGATAGAGTAGACAATGCAGCATACCACCACGATTTAGCTTATAAATATTTAAACGATGTTAAAAGCAGAAATGTAGCAGATCGAATGATGCTTGAAGAAATGAACTCCATTCCAAACCCTACTCAGAGAGAAATAAGCGAGCGAAAAATCATCGAACCCATCATCAAAGCCAAAGCTAAATTCGGATTGGGTGTGAGTGATTTGAAATGGACGGATCAACTTGCAGAGGAGCTTCATAAACCGGTGATTCATCATTTTAAGAAAAGAAAAGTGATTGTGAACGACATTGATGAGATATGGGCTGCTGATTTGGTTGACATGCAATCGTTTTCAAAATTCAACAACGGGGTAAAATATTTGCTCATGGTGATCGACGTGTTTTCAAAGTATGGATGGATCGTTCCGTTAAAAAGCAAAACAGGTCTTGAAGTGGCAGAATCGTTGAAAAAGATTTTTGGTGAAAGAAAATGCGTCAAATTGTGGGTGGATAAAGGAAAAGAGTTTTACAACAAGCACGTGAGAGCGTTGGGTGTGCAACTGTATTCCACTGAAAATGAAGAAAAAAGTTCTGTTGTTGAACGATGGAATAGAACAATGAAAGAGAGAATGTTTAAATATTTTTCAGCTAACAACACTAATAAATACATCGACGTATTAGATGAGATGGTGAAAAATTACAACAACACAAAGCACTCTTCTATTAAAATGACACCAGTGGAAGCTAGCGATGAAAAGAATAAAGGTAGGGTCTGGTGGAGTCTGTATGGAAAGGATCAAACATTACCAGCAAAACCAAAATTTTCCATGGGTGATCAAGTGCGAATTGTAAAAAAGAAGTCTCATTTTGAAAAGGGGTATACACCGAGATGGACTGAAGAGGTTTTTACCGTGTCAAATGTTCAGTATACGAATCCACCCACGTATAAAATCGCTGATGCTAACGGTGAAGAAATTCAAGGTACATTTTACGAGCAGGAGATGCAAAAGACCAATCAAGACATATTTAGAATTGAAAAAATCATTCGCAAAACCAAGAGCAAGTCGTTAGTCAAATGGTTAGGATATCCAGACTCGTTTAATTCATGGGTAGATAATAATGAATTGTTAAGTTTGCAAAAATAGACACGCTGTTTTTGTATGATAAGAAAAAAATTTGAATTTTGAGTTAAATAAATTTCTTTTCATATAAAAAATAACAATGAGTATGTCAGAAAATCAGCGTGCGATGATAGAACGGCTAAATGCAATGAATGAAAGGATAGAACCTCCAACGCCGGAAGAAATTACTAGTCTTGAAGAATATGCGTTAGAGTTGATAGAGAGAGATGAATTTACTTATGAAATAGAAGAAATTTATGAACAATTTATGGAAGAATATACTGAAAAATTTACGCAAGAATTTATGGAAAGATATTATTTAAGCGATGATGATTTTAATGTTTTAGACGAAGCTGCTGTATTTAGTTTGCCTAGTTCAGAAGATGTTGATCCTGAAGATTTACCTTACAATGGACCTTACAATGATACTATAGTTTTAGATTACAATTCGATGAGTGTTGAAGAACAAAATGAATATGATGATTATATATATAATGAATTGTTAGAAGATATGCGTAATGAAACGGGTGGAAACAACTTTATCATTTACATCAATGATGAGGAGGAGAAAAGAAATAGATTAAAGATTGAGGCGTTGATTGAAGGTTTTAAAAAGGATGAATATAGAGTGTGTGCTTCTGCTGCTTAAAACGATAATCATTTTATTCCTCACATATAAAGAATAAAATGATCTAAAAAATTTATTTTTAATATGTAAAATGCATGCTCCTCACAAGTTTTTTAGAAATGTTGCCTCAGCAGAAGTTCATAGTTTGGATTTGCAATTAAAAATTTTGGAAGAGAGGGTTAGAGAGTTGGAGGAAAGAAAACCAAACAACATTATTGTGTCTACGAAAACGTTAGATCATCCACCTTATTTCAACGTTAACAAACAATATGAGATTTTTGCTCAACAAGACATTAAATTTCCTCCTGTATCTCACAAGCAGATATCGTTGTCTGTAGGTTTACAATTAGACAAAGGAATTGCTGTCGTCACTTTGATGGATAAAATAAGCAACCAATTGAATTATTTCAAAAACGATGCTATTTTTTCCGAGTCTGTGGATGAGATATTTATAACCATACACAATTATAACAACAAGGAAGTCACCGTTAAAAAAGGAGAAAAACTTTGCAAGATTAACTATATTGATTTAAAATAGTTTTTTTATTAATAAAAAATGGAAATATTGAATGAAAAACTTTATCCAGTTCTTCCATCAGCTCCTGTAGATGAAGGGCATGTTTATAGGCTTCATAAAATAAGCGAGATTCAGAAAGAGATAGAGAGTGAAAAAGCAAAGCGAGTTCATCTAAGCAAAAAGTACCATCGCGTGTTTAGGATCATTTCTAATGTAGATAATACAATCCAAACCTTATGCATTGCTTTGGGTGTGACTGGAATTGGTCTTTTATCAACCATCGCTGCTGCCCCTGTTGCAATTGCGTGTGAAGGTGTGGCTATTGGAATGGGGTTTTTATCCATTGTAGGAGGACAAGTCAACAAAAAACTAGCATTAAAAGCAGAGAAGCATGAAAAGATCAAAGTGTTGGCAGAGTCGAAATTGAATACGATTAGCGAGCACATTTCCAAAGCGTTGATGGATGGAAAAATAAACGATTCAGAGTATGAATTGGTTCTTGATGAGCTTCAAAAATTTAAATCCTTGATGGAGGAAATACGAACCAAAACCAAAAAGGGAATAGATGAAGTTACTAAAGAAAACTTGATCCAAAAAGGACGAGAAGACGCGATTCAAACGTTTAACAATTTGTTTAAGAAAGGATCAACGTAGTTGTAAAAACCAATTTATGTTTTTTTTCCACGTATTTTAAAAAGATGTTTTTCTTTAAAATACAAGACCTGAATAAAAGGGATGAAATTGTGAAAGAAATTAATGACAGACGAAAGAGGATTTATCAGAACAGCGTGAATGACAACATTTCAGATACGAATTTTCAAGCTGATTTGAGCAAGCTGTTCAAGCCGATCATAGAGAGCAATGAAAAGATGATCAAAAGCCTGTCAGTCGATCAAAAAAAGAAAAGACCTTTCGAAGTGAACAAAGTTGGAGATAAAATGTATATTGGAAAAATGGAGGTTGAAATAGATGGAAATGATATCATTGTCGGTGAAGAAAAGTATAATGGAACAAAAGGTCTTTGGGAACTGATGACTGAATTAACAATACCAAAGAGCTATACCGATGAAGATTTGCAAAATTATGAAAAAATTTTAATGGATAGTGATGCTATAAGATCTGATTCACAACCGCATAAACCGAAATCATCAAGAAGACCAAAGTATCAGCAACTTATTGCTCCTATTTGGGAAAAAATGATGCGTATTGAAAAAGGTAAAAAAGGTCGCGGTGTCATTATTCTTCCAAGCGATCCTAATGCGTTGGTGGAAAAGCTTGAATTGAGCATAGCTGCATGGCATGCTGGAAACACGGCTTCAAGAAACGAGGCTGTTGCTATTTGCGATGAGCTGTTGAGACAAGGAGAGATTAATAAAGAGGAATATAAATCGTTAATGAAGGCTATTGATAAAATTATTTAAAAAAAATTGTTTTATTTAAAAAAATGCTCATTGTGAACAAAAGAAGATATGTGAAAAAGAACGTTGTTGGTGGAGGTGGTATTGTAGACATGATTAAAAATTTCATAAAAAGAGCAGCTGCGTCAAGTGTGTCAAAAGCAACAGTGAATTTGCTTAAAAATGCAGCAACAAGTAAAATTGGACAAGAAGCGATTACAGCTGCAAAATCTGCTGGGACAGAGTTAGCCCTTTCAGCCATTTCCACTGCTAGAGATGTAGCTATTGATAAAGGTAAAAAGACCATTGAGAAATTAAAGACTGGTTCATCTATTCAAAGTAAGAAAATGTCTAAAAAGAACGCGATTCGAATTCAAGACCTGGTGAAAATGGGACAGGGTATGAAAATAGTATGAAGATAGCATTCTATTGCGATGACTTGTTATAAACTTGCAATGTCTTGCAATGAGAGACATTTAAATGAATTAAATAATTTTTTATTATATAAAAAATGATAAGTACTGAGCGATTAAGAGTTACTGAGAACCCAGAGTATGATATTGGTATTGAAAAAGTTGATTTTTTTGAGTACCTTCCAACCAATCTCGATTTAAATTCTTCAGGCACGATTACTTTTGAGATTGACTGTCAATCGATTCAAACAGTACCATCAGAGGCTTACATTCTTATTGAAGGAGTGTTGAAAAAGAGCGATGGAACCTTTTACGATGCTAAAGACAACATTGCACTGGTGAACAACGCTTTGATGTATTTGTTTAATGATGTGACTTATGACTTGTCGGGAGAGCAAGTGGAAAGAGTGATGTATCCAGGTCCAGCCACCACCATACTTGGATTGATGAAATATCCTTATGGATTTCAGTTTGCTGATGGATTAAAACAGATGTGGTATATGGATACGTCAAATCTTGTTGGAAATTCAGGATTCAATGTTAGACGAGACCACTTGTTTGCAGACACTACATCCGTTGGAGCTTTTTCGTTTAAAATTCCGTTGAAGCACATTTTTGGATTTTGCGAAACCTATGACAAAGTTGTTTATGGATTTAGACATACCATCACCTTTACAAAGAAAGAATGTGATGATGCGATTTATAGAGCGGAGAGCGTTAGTGCAGGAATGATCAACCTTAAAAAATTCAGACTTTATATGCCTCGCGTTGAATTGGATATTTCGAAAAAGACTGATTTCATGAATTTAATAGCTCAAAAAATTCCCATTCAAGTGGCTTATAAATCAAACAAATGTGAAAGACAGCTTATTCCAGCCGGTCAAACAGAATTTACCTGGTCGCTTGGAAGAGTCACTGACAAAAGCATTCCAAGATTTATCCTTTTCGGACTTCAGACAAACAGAAATTCCAGTCAAACAGTTAATCCATCACTATTTGACCATTGTGATGTTAGCAATTTTTACGTGACTGTTAATGGAATAAAGTATCCAAATTACAATTACGACTTGAATTTTGGAGAAAAGAGAGTGGTCATGGCTTATTCAGATGCGTTCTCTTTTGATGATAAATATTACGGTACAAATGAACTTGTTTGTCAATCTGGGTTAAGCTTGCTTGAATATATAAAATTATATCCGTTGTTCTTTGTGGATATCAGCAAGCAAAAAGAAAGAGTGGCGTCGGAAACAGCTGAATTAGTGGTAAACCTTAAATTTCGAACTTCAACTATTGCAAATACCATTATTTTTGCAGTGGTGATCTCTGACAAACTGCTTAAATTTGTTTCAGATGGAACCAACATGACTGCTGTTTATTAGTTTTTATCTGAATAAAAATGGATAGCAAAACGTTAAAAGAATTGCGTGAATTAGGTAAAAGCCATGCGATAAAAGGTTACTCGGAAATGGAAAAGGATGAGCTTGTGAAAGCAATAAAAAACACAAGACCAGTCATTGGAGAGTATTCTAAAGAATCATGATTTTTGAATTGACTTAAAAAAAATCTTGGTATAATAAAAATGAGATATACAACATCGTATTTGAAAAATTTGTTGAATGAAAACGGTGTTAGTAAAACAGCAGAAGATTTAATAACGTTGATGATGCTTGCGGTTGAAAATAATTTGATCAGTAAAGATGAGATTTTGGAAAGAGCAAAAGAAAAAAAAGTAAAGCCTCCTCCAAAAGAAAAAAAACCTGTTGATCCAAAATGGGAATGGCTTAGTTTAGTTAAGAAAAAGCCTATCACTGTGAGAATAACCAACATTGAAACAGGTGAGGTGACTGAATACAAGTCTCTTTACAAAGCGATGGCAGGGACTGGACGTGGATGGAGATATTTAGAGCGTCGAGATGGAAAGGTGGATGATGGAATCAAGATTGAATTTTTAAATTCTGAAAAGCTTGAAAAACGTAAAAAGCAGCAAAATTGATTTTTTTAACTTTTAGCATGTTAAAAAATTGACTTAAATAAAATTCTTGGCATAAATAAAAAAAGATGGAAAGCATGCAAAAGGATGATCTTTTAAATGCTCTTGATGATAGCTTTGAGTCAACTTCTGATACGGCTAAATCAAAAAGTTTGCTTAAATTTCTAAAAAACGTAAGAAAACTTCCAAAGGAACATCGAATCATTTTCAAAGAAATGGTTGAAGTAGCACCTTTTGAAGAAGTGATCAGAATTATAAAAGAAGACATTTATCTGCGTAATAAATTCCTGATCGGAACAAATTGGAAACTAAATGCTAGCGGACGTAATAAATGTCGTATAATCACTGAAAATATTAGAGAGATTAAAAATATGTATTCACGTCTTTCTAAATAATTTTTTAATTCTTTTCACGGGAGAATTAAAAAACGGTAAAAACTTTTCGAAGAAGAAAATATGCTGAAAGTGTGCCAAGATTTAAAAAATTGAATTGACTTAAAGAAAATCTTGGTATAATAAAAATGAGTATCTATTCTTCAAAACCAGATTTAATTGCTAAAGAGCAAAAAATTGAATGCATCGAAAAAAAATTTCTTTCCATTAATAAAATGGGTGATAAAACTGATGCTAAAAAGCAAAAAAATGAAAGTGGCTTAAACAAAAATCTTTCCGTAATAAAAATGGAAAGTAAAACTGTGAAAGAATTAAAAGAAATTGCTAAAGAGCAAAAAATAAGAGGTTACTCTAAAATGAGAAAAGGAGAACTTTTAATGGCTTTGCAGCCACCTAGAGTTGTATCTGCTCCTGCTTCTTTTCGTAGACGAACGACTGAGGCAAGACCTTTGCATACTAATGAAAGGTCTACTGTGGTTAGGTTTGTTAAGCCAGCTGTAAAAGTTTCTGTTAAGCCGACAAAAGTTTCAATAAAGCCTGCAAAAGTAAGACTTGTTGTTAGTCCTGAAAGACCTGTAGTAAAACCTCCTATTGCTCCGAAACCAGCAATCATTCCACCAAGACCTGTGGTAAAGCCTCCTATTGCTCCAAAACCAGCTCATTTGCAAAGGCCTATCCTTGACGAACCTGTTTTAGATTCATCGCCTGTCATGACACCTAGACCGGTTCCAGCACCAAGACCTGGTTTATTTTCAACTCTGACGAGAGTTACAAAAAGTGTGACGTCCTATGTTAAAACTAAGTTAAATGATGTTAAAGAATGGGTGGAGCCTTACGTTCCCGAAGTAGTCAAGAATCAGGTAAGCGAAGCAGTGAACAAAATCGATGAAAAGATAAAGTCTATCAAATCGCTTGTATCAAAAACAGAGTATAAACAACCTGCTGTAAAACAACCTGTGGTAAAGCCATTTACAGTAAAGTTTAAAATGACTGAACATTCAGCGGAGAGTTCTGTGAGACAATTTTCTTATAGACCTTCTTCTCGATACCAAGACATTACATCCTTTTTTAATTTGGTAAGAGAGTCTGCTATTCAAACCATGGAAGTGGAAAGAAACACCAGAGTAAGAATTATTTTAACGTGTAAAATGAAATCTGTAAGCATGATGACTGGTGAAGAAGTGACTCGGGAAGCAAGCTTTTCATCAAGATCAGAGATTGTTCTAGCAGCTACAGATGTAAGAACGCTCATAAGCGAAATGGAAGAAAAAGTCTTGGAAAGTAGTGTTAAATACAATGCTTTAGGATCTAATAGTATCCTGTCTAAGATTATAAGGATGGACATTAACTTTACTGCTTATGAACCTATCAGCGGTTCTTCCTATATGGAGCTGCCTAAAGAGCTGAAAGACAAAAAGGCGATCATCAACATGGAAAACAAGGATGATCAATGCTTTAAATGGTCAATCGCTCGAGCGTTGAATTTAAAAAATACGCATAACGAAAGAATTGATGAAGACTTGGTTCTAAAATCAGAAGAGCTGAATTGGGATGGAATAGAGTTTCCTGTTAAGCTTAATAAAATCGATAAGTTTGAGAAAAATAATCCTGACATTAGCGTGAACGTCTTTGGGTATGAAAATGAAAAACTTTACCCTTTGCGAGTATCTGATTTTACAGATCGAAAGCACTGTGTTGATTTGTTGTTTATTTCAAACGAAGACACTGACCATTACTGTCTCATTAAAAGTTTGAGTCGGTTATTATCTTCACAAACATCAAAAACAAAAAGAAAACAACATTATTGCCGAAATTGTCTGCAAGGTTATGACCAGGAAGAAAAGCTCCAAAAACATCGAGAAGACTGCTATAATAACGCTCCAGTAAGAATCGAACTTCCTAAAGAAGGAGCAACTGTTGAATTTAAAAACTATAGCAAGTCTATGAGGGTTCCGTACATCGTATACGCAGACTTTGAAAGTTTCACAAAGCCTATCAGCACTTGCACCCCAAATTCGAAAGAGTCATACACCAATCAATATCAAAAGCACGTTCCAAGCTCCTTCTGCTATTACATCAAATGCTTTGACGACAGCCTTTACAAAGAAAAACCAGTTATGTACACAGCAGAAAGCGATGACGATGACGTAGCTCAAAAATTTGTAACCATGCTTGAATCAGACCTTATAAAGATTTTCGACAAGATTGATATAGTAAAAAAGAAAGTGGTAACGGATGAGGATGAAAAGAATTTTGAGACTGCAACTCTATGTCATATTTGTGAATCAGATCTTAACAGTGACAAAGTGTGGGATCACTGTCATTTAACTGGAAAGTATCGAGGAGCTGCTCATAACAAATGCAACTTGAATTATAAACTTCCAAAATTCATTCCTGTTGTCTTTCATAATTTGTCAGGTTATGACGCTCATTTGTTCATCAAGAAATTAGGTGGAAAGCTCAATTGTATACCCAACAATGAAGAAAAATATATCAGCTTCTCGAAAAAAATCAAAGTGAGAGAATTCACTGATAAGAAAGGTAAACTAAAGGAAGTAATGAAAGAGCTAAGGTTTATTGACAGCATCAGATTCTTACCCTTCGGTTTAGAAAAACTAGCTAAAAATCTAACTGACGAACAGTGCAAAAACGTAGCTGAACATTATAAAGAAAAAAAACAGTTTAATTTGATAAGGAAAAAAGGTATTTACCCTTATGACTGGGTGAACTCCATTGAGAAATTCACTGAAACGCAATTACCTCCTATTGAAGCATTCTATTCCAAGCTAAAAGATGAATCAGCAACAGTGAAAGACTATGCACATGCTCAAAACGTTTATAGCGAATTTGGATGTAAAACCTTTAAAGACTATCACGAATTATATAATATTTCAGACGTCTTGATACTTGCAGATGCATTTGAAGATTTCAGAAACACATGTCTCAGTCATTACGGTCTTGATCCTGCTTGGTATTACACATCCCCTGGTTTGGCTTGGGACGCTATGTTAAAGAAAACTAAAATTAAATTGGAATTGTTAACTGATATTAATATGCTCAACATGATACAAAAAGGTATACGTGGTGGAATTAGCATGATCTCCAATCGATATGGAACTGCTAATAACAAATACATGAACAATTCCTACAATCCTTCAAAACCATCTACATTCCTACAATATTTAGACGCTAACAATTTGTATGGATGGGCTATGTGTAAGCCTCTTCCTTTTAGAGGATTCAGATGGATGACTGAAGAGGAACTCTCCAATTGGAAATCCATACCTTGCATTCTCGAAGTCGATTTAACCTATCCTGAAAGTCTACACGATTTACACAACGACTATCCTTTAGCTCCTGAAAGATTAACTATTGGAAAAGTGGAAAAGCTGGTCCCTACTTTAAACAACAAGGAGAAATATGTCATTCATCATGAAAACCTAAAACTCTATGAACGGATGGGATTAGTTATTACAAAAATTCATCGTGGTATCACCTTTGAAGAAGAAACTTTTATGAAACAATATATTGACCTCAACACTAGATTAAGAACCGAGGCTAAAAATGAATCTGATAAAGAATTTTTTAAACTCATGAATAACTCTGTCTTTGGCAAGACCATGGAGAATATTCTAAAACGCGTTGATGTTAGGCTTGTTACCACGAGAAAAGAAGTCTTAAAATTATCTAAAAGCCCTCGATATGAACGAAACAGAATTTTTGATGAAAACCTTGCTGCGGTTCACATGAAAAGAACAATTGTCTACTACGACAAGCCTGTTTACTTGGGAATGAGCATCCTCGATTTGAGCAAAACACTCATGTTTCAGCACCACTACGACTACATGAAACCTAAATACGGGGATAAGCTGAAATTACTCATGACTGATACTGACTCTCTGTTTTACGAAATAGAAACAGAAGATTTTTATCAGGACATTGCTAACGATGTACTTGAAAAATTTGACACGAGCAACTTTTCTAAAGACCATCCTGCTATTGAAAACGCTGGGTTTAAAGTAGGGTTAAATAATAAGATTATCGGTATGTTCAAAGACGAGGCTGGTGGAAAACTAATTAAAGAGTTTGTAGGACTTCGTCCTAAGCTCTACTCCTATGAGGTCTTTAATGAAAAAAAAGAAGAGAAAAAATGCAAAGGTATTCAGAAATGCGTAGTTGAAAAGAAAATCACTCATCAAGATTATAAAGACTGCTTATTCAGTGGAAATGAAAAGCTTGCAGCTATGAACGTTATCCGATCTCATCAGCATAACATTTACACCGAAGAGATCAACAAAGTCGCACTCAGCGCTAACGATGACAAAAGACACATCTTGCAAGACGGAATTCACACCTTGGCTATTGGGCATTACAAACTAAAACCGTGCTTTACATTTATGGACTATGATCAACTCTTTGGTCTAGAACACGAGGACACAAAAAAGGTAAGTCAACAAAAATGATTGCAGAAATTAAAAAATTAAAAACACGACGCCATCTTGAATTCATTAACTATAGCAAATCACTATATTATAAAAATACTAATGCGGTATTTTTATAAATCACAATGTGACAGAATACACAATTCATGATTGCAGAAAATTAAAAACACGACGCCATCTTGAATTCCTTAAGTATGGAAAAAGTATCAATGTCCCAGAATCCGCAATTCATAGTAGTTTCGTAGTAGATCAGGATGCGAAATGATCAACACAGATATACGGACGATTAAAGAAGTTTTATGCGTTATTGTTTGCATTTACTACTTGTTAGACCTCTCTTATCCGTCTTCTTTTTCACAACTAATGGGCCTTTTCCAAGAAATGTTACTAAATGAATGTTTCGAAAAAAAATCAAAGAAGACTTACTCTTATATTACATGTATAAACAGTTAACTTTTTTTAATTAAGTAATTCTTTAAATTTTTTATAAAATATTTCATTTTATATTTAACTTTTTTATGCCTAACGATTAAGGGATATAAAGCTTTTTTTTGAAATTACAAAAATAATAAACTGGTTTTATAAATTTTTGATAATTGACACGTCATTAAAAATATGACACCTAATCCTTGGTTTAAGCGGTTACTTAAAATAAACAGATTTATTAGAAGTTCATTGATCTAAAATTATTTTTACAAGGAATATTTATGGTGTCTTTTTTACAATTATATCAAAATGTCATTGGATATATTAAAAATATTTTATAAGATATATATTATGCCTTACTAGTAATAATTGCATTGAAAGAACTCATTGTTTAATAGATCAAATAACTGCTATTAATTATATTATATATAGATAATGTATTAATGATTAGTTTTTTATCTTACTTGCAAGTAATTTTTTTACACGCTTTGTTTTTATCCATGGATAAAGACAAAACGTGTAAAAAAATATATAACGGCATATTATGCCGTTAGCTTGGTTTTTGAATATAACACCAAATATAACGCCATTGGATAACTGCTGTTATTTAAATATAAATAACAGCATTTTGCTGTTATTTATATTTAAATAACAGCATTTTACTGTTATTTTTGCTGTTATTTATAAAAATATAACAACATAAGTGAAAAAAAAAACAGCATAATAACACCATAACAATACAAGATAACGCCATTAATGCTGTTATATCGTGTCCCAATGCTGTTATATTTTTGTTAAATATAACAGCATAATTTTTTAGTGTGTATACTTTAAGAAAAAAATCAAAAACTTTCTCCCAATGTTTAAACTTGGAGATAGAACAAAATAATTCTAACCTCGCGATATGTACACTCCGCTGCACTAATTCCAAAAAAATCAGTCGATAAAACAAAATTAAAAAATTAATAAATAAATTTAAAAATTTACACATTAAAAACGGTATCAGGAAAAAAGCTGATACAATAATAAAGTATCAGTAAAGCGTATCTAAGTATATAAAAAAAATATTTAGGCATTTTTTCCTTGGAGGTTTTTTTCAGGAGAATATTATTCTTGATAAGCATGGAATTCTCGAAACTATTTTTGTTTCGATACGTTACGAAACGAGACTCGTAACGGAACTCTTCTCGATATGTTTTTGAGTTACGAGAGTAAAGTTTTTAAACTTTCGAGAAATTTATTTCGATCGGGTCCCGGTTGTTACGAGAATCATTACGAGAACGGTTTCGAGTTTCTCGTAATGATTCTCGTAACAACCGAAACTCATTTTTCCCAAATTTTCATTTTCTCATTACGAGAATTATTTGTGTTTCGGGATATTTCGGGATATTTCGAGTTATTTCGAGTTCCAGAAATGATTTGCAAAAAATTTGATTAACCAGTTAATCAGTTGAAGTACGCATTTTTAGGACATTTGACGAGCGCGACAGCTGAATTTTGTTTTCTTTTTTTAAAAAACACAATTAAAGGTTGAAAATATCAATTTAAAGTCTTTTATTATATTACTTATCAAGACTAGGGTTAGGACTATTGTAATTGTAATTGTAAAAATTAAATACAATTACACATTACAATACAATAAAATTGTATCGTAATATTACAGAAGATTAATTCTTCTGCGGCTGAAAATTCAGCCACTTATAGACTAAAAATTGCTTCTGCGGCTGAAAATTAACGCATGCGCAAGTATTCATATTAATTTACTTCATTTTCTTAACTTAAATATCATTGTGAGATATCTTTTAGGAATTTGAAGAGAATTTGAAGATAATTTAAAAAATACAATGAGCGACCTATCGATTGGAAAATCTTTTGAGAATTTAGTTTTTTTTTGATGTTATCATTTATTTGTCATCTCGATGTAACTTTGCGCATGCGTTAATTTTCAGCCGCAGAAGCAATTTTTAGTCTATAAGTGGCTGAATTTTCAGCCGCAGAAGACTCAAGCATTACAGAAACAATAACAAAATTTTACTTTAGTAATGTATTGTTGTGATGAAAAACAATTACAATAAGTATTGTATTGTTTTTCTTCTAACAATACAATAAAATTCGAGAACTATTGTATTGTTTTAATGAAATAAAATTACAATAACTATTGTATTGTTTTAATGAAAACAATTACAATAACTATTGTAGTGTATTACTTTACATTAAAGTAGAAAAGCTAACGTATTTTAACGTATTTATATTCATCTCTTAACGTATTTATATTCATCAGTTTTTTGTTAATTTTTTAAAAAGTAAATGTACTATGTATAATTTAAATAATGTATTTTTTTAAAATTTTATTAGACTGTTTCAATGGTCGAGCGGTCTGAGGCATATGTCCCGTTATTAGAAAGTCGTGAGTTCGATCCCGAACAATCTATGACGTTTCGCGATTTGACTATTTCTTTAACTTCATCACTTCTTCAAACTACGTCACATTGCAAAAGCAAACCATCCTCAAAGCAAATTATGACCATTGAAAATTTTTTATTAATATTTTTTTCATTTTCTCGATATGTATCGAAATTCAGCTGTTGCGCTCGTCAAATGTCCTAAAAATGCGTCCTTCAACTGATTAACTGGTTAATCAAATTTTTTGCAAATCATTTTGGGAACTCGAAATAACTCGAAATATCCCGAAATATCCCGAAACACAAATAATTCTCGTAATGAGAAAATGAAAATTTGGGAAAAATGAGTTTCGGTTGTTACGAGAATCATTACGAGAAACTCGAAACCGTTCTCGTAATGATTCTCGTAACAACCGGGAATTTCCCGTAACGTAACCGAAATGTTACGAGAAATTAGTTGATTTTTCGAAATCGCTCTCGTAACTGATCGAAACCTCTCGTATCGTAACGTAACAATTTTCTCGATTGATTTTTCCCGAAACGTTTCGAGAATCCCTAGCTTAATTCTTGATACCGTCTGAATTGCATAAGTTCCGTCATTGGAAATTTTCAAAAAGATAACTGTTCCAGCCAAAGACAAGTAAAATATTTCCATTTTCGGCCAGGAACAGAACTTTTTTTTTTAACCAGGGTATAAGAATGGTTTCAAAGCAAATGCGAAATTGTTCTGGCGCTATGGTTTTAATTGCCAATATAATCAGGAATCGGAGTCTATTATTAATATTTTAAAGGTGGACAGGGAAAAAATATCTAAATCCGTTCAGACTAGTTGTTGCCCAAAACTAAATTAACTATGCTTTACTGCAAGTTTTGTTTCACTGCTTTTCACTCTCTAATACAATATCCTTTCAAAGAAAATGTGGACCAAAAGTAAATTTACTTACTTTTTAATAATATAGATTACTTTTAATTGTAACTAAAAGCTGTTTAAACTGTAAACTTAAGTGATCAAAAGTAATTTTATATAATTTACTTTTAATTATTTTTTTTATTATGTTTTAGTTATAAAATAGCCATTTCGTTTTAGTTATAAAATAACGCATGTCTACTTAGGAAAACTAATTATATAAGTAAATTTTATTTACATTTGGTAGCATGTAACTTTTTTATAATATATTTTAAATTGCTTTTTTTTTTTTACAATTACAGTAGTATAATTTTTTTAAAAATAAATTCTTTTTAAAGGTGAAAAATAAATTCTTTTTAAAGTAAGTTACATTTAGAGGAAAAATTATATTATGTAATGCAATTGCATAAAAGTAATTAACCTTTAAATGTTAAAGTAAATTACTTTTCTATGTGACTGAATTTTATATGTAAATGATAATTACTTTTTTACGGAATCTACTTTTATATAACTTACATTTGAAAGTAAATCCACCTTTTTTTACTAAATAAAATTTGTTTTATAAAAGTAAATTACTTTTAAAAGTAAAATTAAATTTTTTTTGAACGTTTACAATTATATACGCAATTTACTTTTTCATAAAGGCTTACTTACTTGAGTTAGTTAAAAAAAAAAGTAAGTGAAAGAGCCATCCCTTGTATGTAACTCCACTTAAAAAAAAACAACCGGTTTTGAGTTAGCATTGCGATATATTTCTGAGAGATATGTATACGCTTTACTTATCGGTTTTATTCATGGATCTTGCTTTAAAAAAGTTACTCAAAAAGTAGTTGACCTAACTTAACTTAAATAAAATATTTTAGAACTCTTATTGTCTGGGAGTTTATTACTTTGGACAACAATGTTTGTTCCCCCACCCCCCTTCCGTCCCTAGAGAAATTTTACTATTTTATTATTTTAAACATTTTTTAAATTTCTGACATAAGTTATTTACAGGCTTGGACTGGGCCGCCGGGATACCGGGAGATTCCCGGTGGGCCGGTTGGCATAAAAATTGTATTATATTTTTAGTTAGGCTACATTATATTATCCAAATAAAATGTAAATTAAAGTTCAGACTGGTTTGAAAGAGAAAAGAATCAGAGCAAATCAACTACTTGAAAGTGTAAAAGATAAATTTCGTATCAATGTTCACAACATGGTAATGAATCAAGTAATCAGAAGTTTAAAATAGAGATTCTCAGAGCATGGTAGTCTATATGCTGATTTATCTTGTTTAGATCCAAGAAATTTTGCAAAAATTTTGAAAAAAATGCCTAGTAGCAGATTGCAGCATCTGAGTGGGTTGCTCAGAAAGTTTGATGCTAGTGTAACAAAAGATCAGCTTTAAACGGAATTATCGGACTTTGCAAGGAAATGGGAAAGTTTCGAAATAACTCTTGAAGATGAATATAACTTGATATTTGACACGGAAGTATCTCACTGTGTCTCGGACAACATGTAACAATGTAAATCCGAAGAATCTGAAACTGTCTTTACAATCCCAGAAGTGGAAAACAGTGACAGCCACAGAAATAAATGCAAATCTTGCAAAAAATGTATTTTTTGTTGTTATTTTGTCCTCCAGAAGTTTAACTTGCATAGTCTTGCGTATTCAAATTTGTTTCTGGCTTAAAAAGTTGTGCTGACATAATCCTCATCACAAGTTGCTTGCGAAAGGTCATTTTCGAAATTGAAACATATTTTGAACAGATTAAGAAATTTGATGAGCCAGTCAAGTTTACAGTCAATCATGCTGATGTCTTGTGAAAAAGACGTTCTTCCGAGAATTAATAACGATGCAATAATTGATGTCTTGGCATCGACTAGTCAAACGATGAAAAAGTTGCTATACTAGTTAATATTGAATAGCGATGGTGTCTACTATTTCTAGACTCCAACTAACAGCAGTGTTTTAGAAATATTTATTTTTATCAATATTTAGGCAGAGAAGATTAAATTTTTTTTTTTATACTTTAAATAATAATAAACAATAATTTTATAAAACGCTAATTATCACGTTGATGGGCTCAGTGACGCAACAGCATTTAAACTACTACTATAAGTTAATATAATGTTTTTTGACCCACTTTTTTTTAGTAATGATGAAAAGTTTACATTAAAATATATAATTTCTAAAAAAATCTCGCCTTAAAGCCTATTTTTTTTGTGATAATTAAACTTTTTTAGCTTTTAGTTCAGTGACGCAACCTAATTTTTACAGATGTGTATGTGATAAAAAAACACTTGAATTATTTTTAAAGACTAAAGGTGTTTTCACTCAAGACATATATAATGTCAAAGATTCTTTCTAAACAAAAATATGGATATGTTTTGTTTAAAATATTGCAATAACTTACCCTCAAATTTTACTCACTTTTTCGAATAATAAAAAGAAAAAACAGTTGCTAACATTCATCAAATTTATCTACTCGGTTCAAATATTTTCTACTCAAAATATATTTTAACAATAATTTTAAGGTGTTTAAACTACAATTAAAGAAAAAAAATCTTTTGAAAAAAGAAATTTTTAAACACAAAATTTCCATCGTGGAAATAGCCATATGTGTATATATATATATATATATATATATATATATATATATATATATATATATATATATATATATATATATCATGGCCTACTTAAATACACGGCCTTCTTTTCTGCTTAAATCGAAAAAAAATAGAAGGCCAGTTTAAAAAACGTATATTCTGTAGGATGGACAAACTTTCTTAACATATTTTAATTATTGCGCTATAAATTTTAAATAAGTATATCCGGCATAGGATAAAAACTTCAGCGTTTTCTATATCTTCACATCAACTAAACCTTATATACTTGATTATAGCTTCTTTTTATAAATAGATAGTAATTATGGTTAATAAATGCTGTGTTGTTGGTTGTACCTCCAATTATCTAGGTGGTGAAGTAGTTCCAGTTTTCAGTTTTCCAAAAGATGATGATTTAAGAAAGTTATGGATTAGATTTGTAAATAGAAATTTCTGGACTGTCACAAAATCATCTGTGATCTGTTTAAAACACTTTGAGAAAAAGTTTGTACATAAAGGAGCATCAGAAAAACGATTTCGTTTGCTGTATAACCTAAAGCCTGTTCCTACAATATACCCTGCTAGCATAGCAACTGCTTCTCTTCCAGTTATATCTGGACCAAGAAAATCACCAGCTAAAAGAATATTTCAAGAAGATGAATATCAGAAATTTTTATTAAAAGATATTATTAAAGATGTTGATTCCCTTTCAGCTGCTGATTCACCAGCAGGATATTTATTTTCAAAATTTGATGATTGTGTTGTGTTCCATAGAATTATTCAAAATGAACTACACATACCTGAAGTTGCTGAGTCTATTCGTATCGACAAAAATTTACATGTCCAACTTTTTTATAAAAATCTTCCAGTTTCCTTACCATCATGGTTCAGAGTAACCCACCAATGTATGTTAAAAAGAAGGAGTATGCTGGAAAATCTCAATTCACATTTTAGTACAGAAAAAGAAAAGTTGTCTTCTATTCTTGAAGAACTCAAAAGTCACCAAATAAAAAAAAAACAAATTTATTCTTCAAATGTTCTTCAATTTGCATTAATGTTGCGGTACACTTCACTGCAAACTTATCATTTACTGCTGAAGGAATTCCCACTCCCATCTATATCTTTGTTAGGCAAGCTTAAATCAGGTGAAATAGATTCTATGAAAGTTTTGAAGTTGCTACATGAAAATGGGAACTTATCGAAAGATCTTATAATAATTTTTGATGAAATGTATTTGCAACAATGTGCTGAATATTCTGGTGGCAATGTTATTGGGATTAGTGAGGAAAATGAATGTTATAGAAGCATTGTCTCTTTCATGGTAGTTGGTTTGAAAGAAAGTATCTCCTGTATTGTCAAAGCAATTCCAATTGTAAAATTGAACAGTGACTGGTTAAAGTCTGAAATTCTTAACCTGATTCAATTTTTAATAAAAAATAATTTTAATGTTCGAGGTGTTGTTTGTGACAATCACGCTTCAAATGTTTCTTCTTTTACAAAATTACTTGATACGCATGGTGAAAAAAAAGATGGTTTGTTTATTAATGTACTATCACAAAAAGTTTACTTATTCTTTGACACAGTGCATCTGATTAAAAATATTCGAAACAACTTACTTAATAAAAAAAAGATTAATTTTTCCAGAATTTAATTTTTCAGCTTTCAAAGATGAAATTCATGTTCAATCAGGAGAAATATCATGGAAAATATTTCATGATTTATTAGAAAAGGACAGTCTGTTGGATGCAAGTTTAAAAAAAGCACCAAATATAAATAACAAAGTTGTCCATCCTGGAAAATGGAAGCAAAATGTCAGTGTTGCCTTAGGTATCTTCCATGAAACTACAGCAGCAGCAATAATTTCATATTTTCCTGACCGTTTAGATATTGCATCATTCTTAACTCTATTCAATAAATGGTGGACAATTACAAATTCAAAAAATCAGTTTTCTAATAATTTTCTTGGTAATGCTGCTATTATAAATGATAAAAAACCTGAGTTTTTTCGAGCTTTTGCTGACTGGTTAAACAAATGGAAAAACACAAAAATTCCAAATTTTGAGAAATATACATTATCTCCCCAAACATCATCAGCACTGCAAAGAACTTTATTATGTCATGCTTCATTAATTGAAGATCTGCTGGAAGATAAGTACAAATTTATATTGACTGCTCGTTTTCAAAGTGATCCCTTAGAAAGAAGATATGGACAATACCGTCAAATGAGCGGTGGCAGATTCCTTGTCAGTTTGAAAGATGTCATTTATAGTGAGAGTATAATCCAAATAAAAAGTTTGATAAAAGAAGGAATTGACATTTTTGAAAATGATATCAATGCTGATAAAGATATAGAACATGTTAGATCCTTAATGGAGCAGATTAAAGAAAGAGATTTTGATTGTGTGACTTTATCGGATGATTCTCGTGAAGTTGCCAGTTATATTGCTGGTTTTATTGCCAAAAAATTGATTAAGAAGTTTGGAGTATGTTGCAAATTGCTTTGTACTCAAAATTGTCAACAGGAGTTAAATGATTATAATTATTTAAATATATTATCCAGAGGTGGGCTAACAACTCCATCAGTACTGCTTTTAGAATATGTCTGTGACAGTTTTGCTATGCTAGATCACATTTTTGATGTTATTTATCAGTCTCAAATGCAACACCGTAAAGCAGCAAAGTTAGTTCTTGGCAGTAGAGAAGGGTATCAACCATTTTTATGTTCAAACCATCAAAGTCATGGAAAAGAAATTATACACACTGTTATTTCAAATATTTATTTTAATAACACCAGAAAGAGAGTCGGGGATTCAATTGTTGCAGATAACATAGTTGCATTTAAAAAAAGACAGAGAGAAAAATGAAAATATTTTGTTTCACTTTTAATCAGTTTGTGTTAGAGTTTTTTATACTTTTGAAGCTTATTTTTGAGAATTTGTATATTTTTATTTCATGCACAGAACTTGACAGTCCCAAAATTTCTATTGCAAAATATAACTCATATCTTTCTCAAATCATTGTAGTTTGGAAAACAAAAAACTGAGACTACTTTACAACAGAAATAATTAGAGGTGCAACCATTATCTTATACTAAAAAGAAGCCACAATTAAGTATTCACAATTAAGTTTATTGAAATTTAGCAGTTAAGATTTAGCTAGCTAACGTAAAATTTTTTATCCTGTGCCAGATATACATACTGAAAATTTATAGCGCGATAATCAAAATTAATTTGAGAAAGTTTGTCCATCCGGCCGAATATACGATTTTTAAACTGGCCTTCTATTTTTTTTCGATTTAAGCAGTAAAGAAGGCCGTGTATTTAAGTAGGCCATGTATATATATATATATATATATATATATATATATATATATATATATATATATATATATATATATATATATATATATATATATATATATATATATATATATATATATATATACATATATATATATATATATATATAAAAAATTTATGCAACATACAATGAAGTGGGCTGCCTTGACCAATTTTCCCGGGCCGGTTTTTCAAGCCAGTCCAACCCTGGTTATTTAAGCAACACACATACATAAACAAAATTAATTTGATGAACTTTTATAAGTGACTGAAATCTTTAGAATAAATCCTAAAAACTTTTCCTTTTGTCGCCAACCAGTTTGTTTTGTTTTTATTACAGATATCAAGTTAAGCTAAGTTCGCGGTAAAATAAAAACTCTTTTTCGCTTTCGTTTGACTATGATTCTTAAAAAAAAAAAAATTCTGGGTGTTTGGGTGTATGCAAACATTTGAGATGCCAAAATATTTATTCTTGCGTTACGCTTAAATGATTTGATTTTTTTTTTTCTTGGTGAAAATAAAACTTTTGTTAGCATTTCCAAAAAATAATACTCGATGGAACTTTGCCATCTTAATCGTTTACAAACTTTTCTGAATAGTTACATTTGTATCGCCAACCAAGCGTATCTAACTTTATCATTATAGGTTGTTCTTGTTTACGCTCTTTGTAAATGCGCAAAAAACGTCGTGCACCTGCTGATTCGATCTGTTTAAACGCTTTTTTATATCTATAGAAACGCCGTGTTGGACAATCTTTTCTCTGCTGTATGTGATTGTGGGAAATTAATTTTGTTTGAATATAGTGACATGTGAAACGGACCATTTTCTTGAATAATAATAGTAATTATAACAAAATAAAAAAGAATCAGGAGCTCGAATATATCAAAAAGATGAAAGTTGCAATCATATTTTTATTTTTGTTGGTGAATATTGAATCCAAAAGAAAACATCATAGAAGGAGACATAAGCTTTTAGCAAGTAGCGAACCTACCGAAGCTGTGCCGTATAGTTATGAATCCTACCCCGTTACTTCCACGGATTCTCGTGCACCCGCCGTAAGTATAGTAAAAGGTGCAGAGATTGATCACTCCTCTGGTCAAACTGATCAACCGAAAGTATCGTGGAAAAACCACACCATACCTTTTTTAAAGGATTACCTTGAAGAGATTGACGAAGGAAAAATAAAACATCATAACTACGAATCTCTGACGTGGTTCATGAAGTTTTATGCTGAAGAGTATCCGGAAATTGCCCGAATGTATGAGATCGGTAAGATGAACAAATTTGAACAAAATTATTATTTTATTTTCATAGCCTTATATTTGAATTGCAAAGAAATATAGTAAAAATAAAAAGTTGAAGCAACTTGCAATCTTTAAAATTTTAAAATACTGATTATAGGGACAACTGTCCAAAATCGTAAAATGTGGGTTATGGAGATAAGTGATAATGTTGGTATTCATGAACCAGGTGAACCAGAAATGAAATACATCGGAAATGTTCATGGAAACGAGGTAATTGGAAGAGAGATACTTGTTCAACTTATCAAACATCTATGTGAAAACTATGGTAAGGACGAAAAAGTAACTGAGTTAGTTGACAAAACCAGAATTCATATATTGCCTTCAATGAATCCAGATGGTTACGAACTTGCTGCCGCAAGGAAAAAAAGTGAAAGTCCTGACGTCACAGAAGATGTAATCGGCCGTTTAAATGCAAATGGAGTTGATCTAAATAGAAATTTTCCAGATCAGTTCTTTGAACTAAATACTGAGACATTTGAACCAGAAACAGCTGCTGTGATATCTTGGATAAAAAAATATCCTTTCACTTTGTCCGCAAGTTTCCACAGCGGAGCACTAGTTGTTACATATCCGTTCGATGATTCTCCTTCAGGTTTGTTAAGTTTGTTTAAGGTAAATTAGGAGACTCTTTTTTTAGTTTATCCGTCTGTAAGTTTAGTTGCTTACAACAGAGATCAGATATTTTGTAATTGTGCATTGATTGTACTATCTAATTGTCTTTTTATTGTTAACTAAAAATTATGGCTGAACATGCAGTTTAAGTAAACTTCAATGAATGAACGGCTCTTATTACTTTAATTGATCTCTTTTCTCTTTAAATCAATCAACCAATCGTAAATAAACCTACACTATGTTTTGTCAAAGCAAGAAATTATGCATTTTCACTGTTTTTTTTTATCAAATGTCATTTTGTCTATATTCTCTAAACAGGCCAATCAGCTTACAGTGCTACGCCTGATGACGATTTGTTTCGTCAAATAGCAAAGTCTTATTCTGAAAATCACCCACAGATGCACCTAGCCAATCCGAAAATGAACTGTACGCATGCTTTAAAACGTTTCACCGACGGTATAAGTAACGGTGCCGCGTGGTCTTCACTTAATGGCGGTATGCAAGATTACAACTACGTAAGATCAAATTGCTATGAAGTCACTGTGGAGCTGGGATGCCACAAATTTCCCAGAGAAGATGAGCTCGAAGCTTATTGGAAAGATAATAAAAAGCCTTTGATGAAATTTATTGAAATGGTAAGTAGCAGGGGTAGATAGCTTTACAAATAAGTATTTTTAGAAATATGTAACAAATTTGATATTTAAACGTAAATAAATTACGTGCATGTCAGTAAATAAATTACGTAAATAAATTACGTGCATGTCAGTAATTAAATTACGTAAATAAATTATGTGCATGTCAGTAAATAAATTATTTAAATAAATTACGTGCATGTCGGATTAAATTTTCAGGCTAGCAAAGGTATTAAGGGTTTTGTTAAAGATGAGAATGGTAACTCAATTAAAGGAGCACGCATTAGCATTGGTGATAGAAAACATGACATTCGTTCCGCAGAAGATGGGGACTACTGGAGACTTCTAGTACCAGGTACTTACGAAGTTGAATGTCATGCCAAAGGATACCGTACAGTTGCAAAAAACGTCGAGGTGGGAACTAATGATGCAACAGTCGTTAATTTTACTATGATTCCAAAAATGGAAGATGAATTGGAAGCAACTTTAGGTCACGTAAATAAGGTAACAAAGCATATTCCAAAGTTTTTTTCTTATGTTGGCAGATTCAAAACAAAATGAACGTTGGAGCATTTCACTGTTTATTGAATTTAGGCCACGGTCATCACACATGACGTAATGTATAGATACGATGGGCGAGACTCAGGCAATGCTGTCCCTAAAGAAGTTATACGCAAAGCTGAAGAACAACAAGCGGGGTATATGTTCAATTAATTTTGACATCAATTAAGGTTTACTTTAACAAAGTATGGCTAGGTCTTATTTTTTTTTCTCATCGTTAAAAAAATATTTTTAGCAATTTGATTAAAGTCTGAAAAACACGTCTTTGCTATGTAATAAAATCCTGTATTGTTGTTGTTTACAGTCGCGAAGGAGCAACAGAAGTGCAGGAGACAAACAATGGTGAGGAAGGTCTTGGTAGCGGAAGTGGTTTAGACGAGGCTACACAGGCGCAGAGACTTGCTGAGTCTTTAGCAATAAATACAGTTCCCATATCAAAATCGATGCGTCACTCCCAAGCTGCTAAACGCATCTTCGAGCGTGAGTATGTTCCGAATCCAAAAGAAAAAAGAGCTAAAATTTCAAGACCTGACAAAAAGAAAACAAAAATAGGAAAAAAAGTGAAAAAAGTCTCAAAATCTAAATCTACGTCGAAGAACCTCATGGGAATTAAAGGTGCGACAAACAACACCAATATTTCTTCATCATTTGAAAAACCGCACGCGCAAAAAAACGGTAGCAATGCCATTGAAGACGAAAACGTTTTAAAGGCTGTCGAAACAATGTTTCACATTAAACCAGCTATCGGAATGCATGTAAGATGCAGAATAACAGGAAAATCGGAGCCTATAAAAGGAACACTTAAGTATATGGGCCACATAAAAAATCTTCCCAAAAAAAGTAATATAATAGTGGCAGGCATTGAGCTTGATCACGAAGAAGACTTAGGTACAGACGGTACATTTTTAGGTAAAAGATATTTTCTCTCACCTACAAAAAAAGGATACTTCGTTCCAGTGAAGAACTGTAGCCCCGTGTAAAAACATTAAGATCAATTTCCGTTGTTGAATCAAAAATTTGGGAAAGTTTCAGAAAGAGAATAAAGATTTCTTGACGATGGATAGTTAATAATACTAACAAAAACTATAACAAAACAGGTTCTTTTATGTATATTATTTACAATTTATTGTTCAACGTTGTAAATTTTCCACCAGACTCACTTAAAGCAAGGAAAAGAAAAACAAGACAAACGTTAATAGTTGTTGAATGATTTTTTAAGTTTTCTTTTTTTAATTATTTGAAAAACTTGAATAATTTTCTTAGTATTGCAAATGCAACGTTCACCTTGCATGTCGCCTTGTATGATTTCTCAACAAGCAAACTTGTCAAATATACAAAATGCAAAGTTTACAAAATGTTTTTATAAAAAACAAATAAAAAGGCAAGTAAAAAAGCAAGAAGATTATTTGGAAAAAATAAAATATTAAAATCGAGGCAAACAATTGTTAAATGAAAGTAACAAAATGCTATATAAACTTTTAGTGATATAAAAGTTAAAAAAATTGTAAAACTTCGAGTAAATTAAAGGTTTATTAAATAAGTCGAAAACATTTAATTGACAAATAATTATTTATAAATACTTTGTTTTTTTTTTCTTTAAATACCATGACTAAATTATCATAAATTAAATGTTTTTTTATTATCAATATTTAAATTTAGTGAATGCCAATAAAATGTGTTGCTTTTACATAAACAAAACACTCCCCTCACAAATTTGAGGCTCCAAAGCAGCATTTAAATTTTATACCTATAAACATAGCATACAAAAATATTCGACTAATAAATTTGCTTAGTAAGCCAAGACACCCCAGGAAGGATACCATACAAAGAATCACTGTGGCATTGGCGAACCTGGATAAAGCAATAACAATTAAAACCTTTCTCCTTTTTGGTCAATAGACATTAAAAAATACTTAATAAATAAATACCTGCCATCTTCTAGTTAATTGGGTAAGGTTTAATTGATTTGCTATATGAAGGACAGGGATACAAGGAACATCTGCATTTGGCACAACACAGAGAATAAGCAGAGGGGCTTGGTGTTGTAGCCAATGTTCATCTATAATAGCTTGAAACTCATCCATACTCAGCATCACTACCAATCAAAAATTAAAGTAAAAACACACACAAAAAAAAAAAACAAAAAAAAAAAACCATCCTTAAAAAAAAGATCAGAGAAAAAAAAAAAATGAATATCAAAAAAATCTTACAACTTTCTTCAGTGGTAGCTTTTATTATATAAATAAATGCATCAACAGTGTTGCAAAGTTCTTTTACAGGTTCAGAAAGTACATACTCATCATTTTGCCCACGAACTAAAAGTTTACTTCTGGGCCCTACTTCACCATCAACAGGTTGCTGGTCCCGGACATTTCTAGGTAAAGATAAATTAAATGATGCATAAAAACAAACTTATTTTTAATTAAAAAAAAAAAAATCAAACCTTACAATATAAACGCACTTGGTTTGACTATACAATGTAATAAGGTTGAATGTTCCATTATTATATTGGAGAGTAACACCAGATCCATAACCTGCAACAAATGCAAGTAAATTGCTATCAACTCTCTTAAATTATCCATTCAAAGACAGTTGAAATAATAGAATATTTTGAATAAATATTTAAAAAATGATTTATGATATAATGCAGATCACTACCTTCAAACTGTCCTGGAAACATTCCTTTAATAGTAAAAGGTGATTGCTTATCCCATAATAAGCGCTTTACCAACCCTTTTGAATTGAGTCCAGAACCAAACATCACAATACGGGGAGTAGAAAGTCCAAAGTAATATGACAAACTTGTAAAACTTAAATGTATATGATTGGGATAGTGAAGTTTAGTATTTTCTGGACAGCATCTGATGTATCTTTAAATAAAAATAAGCAGAAGTTTAACTTCAAATTCTTCTAGATGAGTAAAGATAAGAGTCATTTCATAAAACTTGGCATAAACGTGTTTCACTTTTTTTTATTTACAGTAAAACTTTACCAAAAGTATTCAACTGCTTAAATTTTTGACTTTTTAGGGTCAAGTAAAACTTTAAACCTATGCTAAGGTCCAATAAAGCTGTTTCTTATCATCTAAACAATTTCTTTCTCTAAACTTTATATTTTAACTGAAACATTTAAACAACTAATTTTCAAAAAAAAAATTATTTACAGTTTAATTAGTTTCTACAAAGACTGTAAAATACAGTTCCACAAAGTTTACAGCATCATTATTATTACACAAAGCACAGTACAATAGATAGTTTTTAGTTAGACTTGCTTATGAACTATTTGTGATCTTCTACTGTTTCTTTCCTCTTGCGGCTGTGCAGACTTAGAACTTTCTTTTTGTCAGCCTTAACAACCTGCAGAATGCTCTGATAATTCTCTTCAGCTTTAGCTGCAGCAAAAAAATCTGAACAGAATTTTGCACCACATTCTGCACTTTTATTGACAACATTAACAGAAGCTACCTTCATCTTTAATAACAGAAACAATGGGTGACCTGGCCAATTTTTAATGTTGTCATAAAAAAATTCATGTCTATCTCTAAAATGCTAAAAATGTACCACAAATCAAGTTACTAAATCTCCAAGTCTTATTATGGCAGTGATTTCAGTTGGGAACTTGGTTTTTCAAAGCCAATGCAATTTTCAAAGCTATGGTAATTTTGTTGGAAGAGCCTTCCATCAGTAAGCCTTGCTGATAGAAGCTTCTCAGCTAAGTACAACAACTCAGACTTTGAAACATTCATTGAATAAAGCAAAGGGAACAATTTCAGGACATAAGTACAGATGATGCTTCAGTGGTTTTATAGCACTTTTAAAAATTGTGCAAAAAGGCCTTTTAATAGAATATAAAATTTTGGACATCCACCAATCTTTGTGAACTGTACCTGGTTAACAAAAATAAAATGGTCTGTTTTCTGGATCAAGGTATAGCAAACATAATTCATTGACTTCCAAGTAGTCTTCTAATTGGTGATTTAAAAAAGATTAAACAGGTGCTTCTGCACTTTCCTTCGACATGTTAATCTGAGAAACAGCTTGTAACTCATATGAGAATGTTCATGGGTTAAATGGACTAGGCATTTCATTGCTTCCATGTGGAAATGTGTCAAACTTCTCTAAAATGGTGGTATGCGACCAAAGCAATGCACTGCAAACATTTTGCTGCAGAACCACACATGCTGCATTGTCATATCCAGTATTGCTGGCTGTGGTATCAAAAGTCATGTTTGCTATTGACTCAAATGGTTGTATGACTGGAACAACTTTGACATTCTTGTCATCATCAATAGCTATCAGTCTTTCCTGTAAATCACATGTTATCTGGTTCTTCATTAGTAAAAAATCCTAATGTAGGGAAGCATACCTGAACCCATAAAACCCATGTCTTCTGCACTTCAGAAGCAATATTTGTATTCAAAGCTTTGCATTCTTCTGAGACAGTACAATGATTTTTTTACAGGCTTTCTCTTCTGTTATAATTGGAATGTTTGCTTTCTGAAAAAATTACTAAAATTCAAACAACCTTAAATTCTGAAACTTAAGGAAATCTACATATATACATACATACATACATACATACATACATACATACATACATACATACATACATACATACATACATACATACATACATATATATATATATATATATATATATATATATATATATATATATATATATATATATATATATATACATCTTATAAGAAGCTTACATTTCCTTTGCACTCAAATCAGGATTCTCTTTCTTTAAAATGCTAGGATGAGATAGATAATCAATAACATGCCATGTTTGAGAACTTCTTCGCAGTTTTTCTTCCCATAAAGCATAATCATTTGAAAGATTCCACCATGAAATACAAACTTGAGAGGCTCGGCACAAAGAAAACACATCAAGATATGAAAATATATGTAGAAGAGCATGGGGCTGTAAAAGATACACAATGTATGTAACTAAATTCAACCAAACTCAAAACAAAAAAGCAAGGAGGACTAATTAGGAGTCAAATGACACAGTTTATTGTTTCAATTTTTTCTGATCTCACCATTGTGAAAGTGCAACTTGTTTAAAAAAATATAGTAGAAGGAAATTCTCAATAGGATAAACACAGCATAAATATAATCTTGAGATTTACTCACTATTACATATATTTACATAGTTCATCATCATACTAGGATAATATCAGATTTGAATTCAAATTTATGCAAATGAATTAGTTTTTAATTCTATATTATTAAGTAACAATGTGTTGTGTTTCAGATCATTTAAAAAATGATTTAAAACTTACAAGTGTTAATAAATCTTGAAATGTAGGATGAGACAGAGCTTTCTCAAATCGACTGATTTTTACTTCCTCTTCAACATTCTCACTATCATGATCGGAAGTGTGATATGATACTTCCTGACTCGAAAGCTCCCTTGATAAAAATCCAGTGCTTCTTTTAATTAAAAAAAAGTTTAATGCCTGACTAAATAACTCTTTCCTTAAAAGTTTTCCATCACTGTTATCACATTCACTTTTTTCATCTAACTGGCTTTTCCTCATTTTACCTTTTTTTTATGACATAAATGCTATCGACATAAAGATCTTTAAAGATTTAAATTTTATTATGCAATTTTGCAATAAATTTATTTTCATTGACGTTTGGAAAAATGACGTTTTCAAATCTTCGCATAATTTTTTTCTGCAATGTTTACAAATAAAAATCGAGGCAGAATAATATTCTGCATTCACATATGTGAATTAGGGTGGGTCTTTATAGTATAGGAAAAAATGAAAGCTATTTGATCATATTCTAATAGTGATATTATGTTGTCTTAGGTTTAAACAAATAAAAATTGTCTGTAAAAAGTTAAATAAAGTCGTATCTTTAGCCTGCGCATGTGATTCAAAGTTTGGGGAATTTTCGAAAAAACAACGTTTGGTTAAGTGTATGTAAATTAAAAAATCTAGAAAAAAAAATTTAGTTATTTTAACTGACTAGATATCTAGTTAAAATTACTAAGTTATTTTCCCCAAATGTTTATTTTATATATGCAAAATTTGTCATTTCTTAAATTAGGACTTTCTTAAAGCATAGGACTTTGTTAGGTCACACCACGGTATTTTGTTAAGAAACAATTAAATGATAATAAAAAATGAAGAAATATAATATAGAATGCATAAACAATAAACATAGTACTAAAATTTGGTATTAATATACATTAATATACTGTAAAAAAAAATCATGTTTTAATAACAAAATCTTGTTTACTGTCAAATCGGGGCATAAGTTTTCTGGAAATTAATGCTTCCGTCACTATTTTCACAGAGCGTTCAACTGTCTGCGTATGACATGGTACCTTTAAGTAAATTAAGTTAAAGCCGCCCTGAGACTCAATCGTTTATTTCCTGATTAGTGATGTGTCGAAGAATTGGCGGATCGAAATAATTTTGTTGCCAACTAATGAGCTCAAAATAACCATTGGCATTAAAATTGATTTGCGGCACTTCAAATACACGAGGAACCTTTCCTGTATGAGGTAAATTTCGTGCTTTAAGTATCCCCCTGGCAGCGAGTTCCCTTACTGTTTTGTGTTCATCACACAGCATCGACAGAAGCAAATTTTCAGGGCGAGCAAAATAGGCATTTCGTTGAATTACGGGATCTAACATTAGTTTAAGCTGTGCTGGCAGATATCGAGAACATTTAATTTCCAAAAGATCTTAGACCTATCTTTGCAAGTTGGATTTGTTTTTATTTGAAATCATACATATATTTTAACACAATATTCAGCTAATAGTTTTAATTCATTTGATGGATTTGATGTAGAATTATATAATCGTAACACTCTATTTGCTTTTGTTAACCATCAGGCATGGGACATCTTACCCGGGGATCTGTTACTCAAATCATCAGAGCATTTGCCACTAATAAATGCCTTTGTCTTTTCATATAGGTATTTTTGATCTGTACTCAGATCTTTAAATTTGACTTCTGGAATTTTTTCTAGATTTGTTTGTCTTGTGAGGCTCTTGTTACCTTTTTTTGTAATTTAGTTGAAAGAGTACGATCTATACAACCAATTCGCATCTTCCTTTCTTGTCTTTGGTCAAGCAAAAACTTCTGCTCTTCTTTTAGTACCTTTTTTTCTCATGGACAACAACAAAGCTGAATTTGGTTACATTTACAAATGTCGAATAGAACTCTGCTATGCTGTATAAAATCATTTTTTTGATCAGCAGATAATCTTTTTAAAGATTTGATGAGGTTTTTACACTTTAAATGATAAACCTTTAATAGCTGAATTATTCTTATGTGAAGCTGTAGAATGGGACGATTTTCTCCAAACATCTTCTAATTTTTGAGACACAAGCTCGGCAATATCTTAAAATGATGGTTCTTTTAAAGTATTTCTGCTCATTTTAAGTTGTAATCTATTCCGTTCGTTATATTTCATGACGTCTTCGTAGGTAGGTAGGTAGGTAGGTAGGCAGTACATTGTCCTTAATATCTTGTACACTCCTGAATATAGGGCACTGATAACTTTGTCTTCTAGTTTCCATAATGATTTATTAGTTAGTGTAGAGAAAACTATGTAACGAATGTAAACGCACGCACAACTTTGTTCTTATAATATTTTGTTGCACTAAAACCAAACTAAACAATTACGCTATAAAATGACGCAATATGCACGCAACCACTTTTAAGTACAAAATTTGTTAAACGGTTTACGACTCAAAATAGCAAAAAAGTTGTAATAAACCCCTCACAACTTTTCTATAAATTAAATGCCCTTTTTTAAATAATATTAAATTGCAATAGTTTTTTATTTCAAAAGTATAAATAATTGTTTCATAAAACTTTTATTTTGTATTTTATAGTTAAAAGAAGCAAAAAAATTTGATATTGTTTTCAAAGAAATCTGAAAAAAGTGAGATTTTTATTTAACTAAAAAAGAGTATTTTTAATTTAAATAAAAGTGTATATTTATTTTGAAGATAATCTTTTGGCTCTATATATTTCAAATTTACTAAAAAGAAAAAAAAAAGTCTGATTTTTTTGTTTAAATTTAAAGAATTTTCTAAAAAAAAGGTCGCAAGTAATTGTATTTTTTTGTTTTGTAATCAGCTAAAAAAATCCACCGAGTTCCAAAAATATATACATTTTTTCTAGTTAATTAACATGTATGCTTTTAAATTATATAGGGATTACTGTGGTCTCCTGCGGTATTGGAAGTTATTAAAGAAATACAAATGTTGATAAACACTTAAAAACCTTGTTTTCCGCCATTTTTGAAAGTATTTATTATTTGATTAGTACAACATGTTTGAAAAAGCTTAACTTAACAACTTAAGTATTTCCTGTAATATAAAGTTAACTTAGTAATATAGTGTTATTACAGGATGTAACAATTTGACAATTGTTAAAGCCAGTTTATGATGATTACATTTATCCTACCTTGCACAATATTTTTGTGGAAAAATTGAAATGCTATCCTGAGAATATACATTTTTCTGAAAATTCTGCAAAGTGTACTCTTCAAAGCATGTAAGATCACACTGTGAGTAGAATAACTGAAATGATTGATATGCCTAATTGTGATCAAGGTAACAAAATTGTGGTCAAGGTAACAAAATATTTGGAGTTTTATATG
Organism: Hydra viridissima; assembly: GCF_058129835.1. NCBI lineage: Eukaryota > Metazoa > Cnidaria > Hydrozoa > Anthoathecata > Hydridae > Hydra > Hydra viridissima. The sequence goes on from NW_028324300.1 coordinate 34,051,522, forward strand.
GAAAGATTGGTTTTGATGGAGCATCAAGCCAAAGTATTTATAAACAGAAATACGAGACAAGCAACACAAGTATAGAACTTAAGAGTTAAGAAAATCTTTTCAGTACAGCTTTTGTGCCTTTATTGCTCAAAGTAGAAGATGACGAAATTTGGAAAAATGGAAATCCTTCAAGTTGTCACTTTTGTAGACCTCTTCATCTACAATATAAAAAGAGAGTCCAATTTTATCCACAGAAGAAGAATCAGATCTAAAAAATCAAATAAATACCTTAAAGACGTTTTGCAAAGTTTTTGATATTGCAGGAAGAAAGATGACCTTTAATATCAGCTATAAAGATGATCTTACAATGTTAAAGTAGTTAACGCACTTACAGAGACAAAATCCACTCAATCCTGCAATGTTTGCTATGCTAAACCCAACGAAATGAACAATATTGATTTGTTAAAAGCAAAAACTGAGAATGAGTCAGCCTTGGGGCTTAGAATTTCAGCTTTGCATTGCTGGATAAAATGCTTGGAATTTATTCTTCATTTGAGTTATAAAATTGAAATTAAAAAGTATAAGCCAAAAACAATTGAGGAAAAATTATCTGTAGACTTAAAAAAAAAGAGATTCAGGTACTCTTCAGAGAAAGGTTAAGCTTATATGTTGACATGCCTAAAACTGGGTCTGGAAACACCAATGACGGCAATACTGCCAGAAGAGCATTTAAAAATAGTAAAGTTTTTCCTGAAATTACTAAAGTTGATTGTGATATAATTGAAAGATTGCATAATATTCTCATAACCATATCTTGTGGATATACTATTAATATAAATGAATTAAATGTATACTGCACTGAAGCAGCTAAACGTATAGTGAGTTTGTACGACTGGTATGTTATGCCTTCTACTTTACATAAACTGCTGCTGCATAGTTCTTCTATATCACATAAATTACCTTTGCCAATCGGGGTGTATTCGGAAGATGCACTGGAGAGTTAAAATAAACAGATAAGAAATTCTAGACTTAAGCACACGGCAAAAATATCAAGGTTAAACACGATGATGAATCAGATGCACTACCTTCTAGCAAGATCAGATCCAAAAGTATCATATCTTTTAGAATACATAAGAGTTATCGAGGAAAACCGTTACCAGATGAAGTTAATAAATTAATTGTAATGTAAATAATAAAGTAAATGTAATAAAATAAAGTTTTTTTTCTCTATGTATCAACATCTTTTAAAAACCATTTTTATAAAAATATAAAGTAGAGTATTATATCAAGATAATGTATTTGTCTTGAAGATTCTAAAATTTGAAAAAAATGTTTTTTGTACGCGTATAGTTACCATAAACGCGCGTATAGGGGCGTAAGCGCGCATTATACGCGTCAAAGCTGCGCGTAAAAAAAAATTTATTAACAAATTTGAAATCTTTGACCCAAAAATTATTATTTTGATATAGAACATTATTTATTTAAGATTTATGCCAAATTTTATTTAACTTTTTACCGTTTTTTGATCATTCTGAGTCACTGTGCGATGTAGTGGCTTCATTCTCACTTTTTTTTTTTTATACGTTTATGAAACCACTTTTTTATACGTTTATCAAACTTCGGGACCGATGCGCGGGCTGTTACACTAAAAAAAAGAGTATTTAACAGGTTTGTAACTGAACCAATAAGATAGCATATTTTCACTATTGCAACTGGATTTGAGAAAGAAAAAAATTTCGACCCACCCTAATGTGAATACACTCAGCAAAATTTCCAAGTTCCATTTAGTTATTGTAAATCTTACATGAATAGATTAATAAAAACTGATCTCAGACATATAAGATTTGTAGTTAACAGATGAGTTTATGAGAATTTTGTGTATTTCTAAGAAAATTTAAAAAATGGTTCTTGAAAGAAAAATTGTTTTGACAATTAAATTAGAGTTGATAAAAATTTGAGCAGGTCTTTGTATTGTTTTTTCTACATTAAATTTTTGCGTATCTTCAATTAAATTATTTCATAAAACTATTGCAATGCCACGCAAAAGGGTTTTATAAGTGGAAGAAAAAGCAAAAATTGTTGCTTACAAAAAGTCTCATCATGAAGTCAAAAATAAAGATTTAATTGAAAATTGCAAACAAAAAATAACCAGAAGGCAACATTTAACATTAGGCGTCGTCTATAGTAGAAGCAGCGAGACAAATAAGGACTGAGCTTAAAACACCTGAGTCCAGAAATTTTGTTGAAATCTTGATAATTCCAGAAAGGAAAAAATGATCACAGAACCATCGTTGACCAAAAAGCATAAAGATGCAAGTTTCAAGTTTGCCAAGGGACATGGGTCTCAACATTTTTTCCAACGAAAAATAAATAAACTTAGGTGGATCTGATGGTTTTAAGTATTATTAACATGGTTTAACAAAAAAGATGACTCGTAACTTCGGAGATAAAGCAACGATTCGATCGTAAAAATAAACATCGTATGGATTGGCCAGCACATTCACCCAATTTGAGTGCTATTGAAAATTCACGGGGAGTATTGGCACAAACTATATGGAAGTTCTAGATAATATAATACGATACAGTATCTTGTTTCATATCCTCTATAAAAGGATATTTTGAAGATTTGTTTGGAAACTTTTTTAAAAAGTGTGAAAAATCGTTTTTTTTACTTTTTATAGTATTTATAGTTTTTAACAATGCGCACCACATTTTTTGCACTAAATTCATAAGTGTAAAAAGCTAGTGCGCATTGATAAAAACGAAAGTAATTAAGAAATTATAACTTAACACAAAAAGTTTTAAAAATTTATAACTTATAGAAATTTCGCATGTTTTTTTGACGCATGAAATAAAATCAAATTTTTATATTCCTTGTTTATTTTTTTTTTTTTTGTTCCTAAAAAAAAATGTCCTCATAAAAAATTTTCCTTCTTGTTGATCTTTTGTTGATGTTTTCATACAGTCTAATTGATCCTTAAATTCAAATCTGTCATTCTATTTTATTTTGCTGGCATCATTTTTTCTTACATTAAACTTCGTGGGTATGTAACTTACGTTTTGAATTTGAGTTTGTGTGGTAATGTTTTGAAGTTGCCAAGAAGAAGCCAGTTATTAGTAAGCATCGGCGTTTGGTTTTTTCGGTTTTTAACGGATAATAAACGAAGATACAAACTTCTTTCAAAAACCACCGTTTTCAGGCATGATATTAAGACGTTTAAAATTGTTTAACATTAAGAACTACTGAAGTCTTCAAACACAAAATTACATTTTTATCAAAAGTAGAATAATGTAGACATCTGTTAAACGATTAAAAGCGTTAAACTTATCACGGTCTGTAAAAATTCTGTTTAACTAATTCGGCAATTTCCAAGAAACCCCTTTAAAATTTGAACCTAAAATCACTTGTATTTATTATGAATCTTCACATTTTATTTTAAGAAATAAATACTTTCCTGGTATTTACCAGAATCCAGCGTTTTATACTGTAAAATACGATCATTTAAAAAAAAAAGGGGGATACAATTTAGCTGCTCCTATTTCCCCCTCTAGAAACTGTACCACTTGTTTATATAATTTCATTTTTTTTTTTTTTTCAGATGGTGCAGCTTAGTAGAAGAGAAGTCTATCATTTTTTAAGCGAATTATCTCCAAATAATTTAGCCGATTTTAAAACTTTTGAGAAAGCCATTACAAATCTTAAAATGGCTAATGGACTTGAGGCCTGCAATGAAAAAAGGCTGCTTGGTCGATGCCCACTTAAGAAAATTAAATTCCTTTATCATGGAAAGATGGAAGCAATCAAAACGCATTCCTGAGAGATTCTTGGCCAATAACTCAAGCTGGTTAGACGCGAATTTAGAGTTAAGTGAATTCCCCTGTTGCTATGAATTTAATAAAAAAAGTCCTCAAAAAATTCGGTAAGCCAGAAAAGAAACTTGAGCAATCATCTGCGTCTTCAAAAAGAAGAAAAACATCTTATTTAAGAGCAGCAACATCTACTCAAGAACTTTTTTTCGCAGCCTAAATAAAGTTAAGAGAAGTGGGTCAAAAAATATTCATCATTTCTGATGAAGGCTACAGAAACAATATCAACTAGATCCAGGACCATCCAGCAAGTATTTCATTCAACTCAAAAGGATGTTATGAAACCAACCACTATGACTAAAACTGGGGCTTTGTATTTAGATTGTAGTTACCTATCAAAATCATCATACCAACTTGTAAGAAGAATGCAAGAGACCTCTTAATCTAATTTCAAAATGGGGATATGATGGTTCATCAGAACAGGTAGAATGTAAACAAAGATTTTATTCAGATAATGACGTTTTCTTTTTGACAGCAGTTTATCCATTTGCTCTTTGGTTCCCATTACACCCCATATTGTTAACAGTATCAACAATATATTTTGACAAAATAAAGCATCATCTTCTATACGATATTGCAGGCCAATCTCATTTAAATTTGCCCAAGAAACTCCAGAGTTTGCCGAGAAACCTCGCGAAACCTTTCAAACGCAAATGTAAAAACTCCTTCCAGCAGTTGTTAACTTAGGACCAAAAATTATTGAAATTGATCCTAACTATAATTGATGGCAAGATATTAAATTTTCTCACTGAAATTTCAAGTAGTCAAAGGGGTCTGTCTTCAGAAAACTGTTCTGTTTCAAAGTTCGGTATGAGAGTGATTCTCTCATTATTGTTTAGATTTCTATGATTTTTTTTTTAAAAATGATTTTTCAATGAAATTATTTTCTTTTCAATTAGAGAACTTAAATAATTTTTGATTAAATTTATTTTTTGTATCCATAGGAGATTAAGTACTGAATATGTGTTTAAATAAATTTGGCTGGATTATGCCGGTCCATAACAACATTTTTTCATTTTTTAGCAAAACAGTCCAGTTTTTTAAAGATGGCAATATTTATTTTATATGAACATTTTTGATCAGTTTAAGAAATGCTTGTTTTTTGTGTGTGTATATTTCAATAATTTTTTAGCTAATAATTGTGATTTGATCAAAACAATGCAAATATATTAGTAAAAATTAACATATTATTGATTTCTGATTACTTATTAGGCCAAAATGGATCACAGTGCACCGGTGTTGAAAGTCGGTAGAATATATATATATTTTACCAATTAAATTATTATGGTTTCTATGTTTTGATTAAACAATGTCGTCCTTGTCATGCTTAGTGTGCTTCAGAATTGAAGATAATATGACTGTATTAAATTTTAGATTAATAAAGTTTGTATAAAATTTTTGATTTTATATAGAGCAAGTATAGTAAAATAAAGCTATTGCCAGAAAACTGCCAGATGCTCCTTGTCAAAGCTGAACAACGGAGAAAACTATTTTGGGAAATCAACAGTTTCATTTAATTGAAAAAAATAGTGAATAAGTTTTTTAAATTGGGAAGCATGAAAAATTTGAAAAAAAAAATAGCAGTCAAAAAAACTCAGAGCTACCGAACAACAAAGAAACCGATTGACGAAAAGTTCTAAAAACTGATTGATAGTATGAATAGTCTAAAAAGATTGGATTTATTTGGTTTAAATAATTATAATTCTGATAACCGCTTTCTACGAAAATAAAACGTGGAAAGCGCTGAGCATTCACCTAAAAATGGGTTAATATGTCCGTAGACTTCGGAAGCGTTGTTGTTTGGTCAGATGAATCCAAATAGGAGCTGAAGTACATTAAAAGAAAAGATTAAGAATGATGACAAAAGAACAACACTCAAAGAACACGCAGGTGGTTAAAGAGTTTTTTAAACAAAATAACGTAAAAAAGTTGGATTAGCCCCCTTAGTCACCTGAACTTAACCCATAGAAAGTTTTAGAACTCTTTTGGACGTAAAAATTTCGTGGATGGACGAACCAACAAAAATCCTGATAATTTTTATTCTCACATTCTTTCTTTAGCTCCAGGAAGTGTAAACCAACTGCCGAGTTTAAGGATTTGTTGTTCGTTTAAATATAATTCTCGCCTCAAGCAGCTAAGAATTTTTTATTCGAAGCACTCGTCCAACTCAACAAGTTGGAATAAGGCTTTCAACTTGATAAGAGTTCCTATTTTGACCATATATAAAACCTATATATGGTGAGAATAGGACCTCTGATCAAGTATGTGTCCACATTGGCAGCTGGTGCTAATCTGAATTTAGACCCCAGTATATTAAAGTATTTACTAGTAACATTACAAGCCAGAACTACCATACGTCCGTGAATTTAAGATGTAGGTATCTGCCCGGGCCGAAAAACCGAGTGCCCTCGATCTTGTACAATCGACAATCGTAGACTACCGATTAAAATGAAGGGAACTACTAGAGGAACTCAATTTTTTTGATTAGTTATTGCTAAAAAAGTGGCTGTTTGGATAAAACAAGCTCTCATTAACATAGATGCAAAAATACACAAGATGCAAATTGAGTTTCAGCCTTCCTTTTAGCCCAATTGTTAAATCAAAATCTTTCTTGTCAGATAGTAATTTTGAAATATTGAAAAACATCACAAAATACGGATAGCTTTTTTTCAAGTTCTATTCCAGAAGAACAGTATTCAGAAGGTCGACTGAATACATGTAACATGATTGTGTCCTGGTTTGTGTTTAATTAGCACTCAAAACTAAGATAACTGAACTGAATAGGAAAAAAATAACACAGAAGAAACAGAACTATTTTAAGTTAGATGAAAAACTATACAAAATTATTTATATCTTGACATAATATTGAATTAACTCCAATGTTTAATGGGCTGAAAAGTATTCTTGTGATTCCTTTACTCCAGGTTTAATCTTAAAAAAGAAGGTAGAATAAATGTAGAATAAATTAGTTAGCCATTTATCACTTCTAATCAACTAATAATAGCACACACACAAACTATAAAGAGCTATTACACTATGTATTTATATATATATAAATACAAAACCTACCGTCTTAGCACCAGGAGTCCAATTAATAGGACAAACTTCACCATGTTTTTCAACAAACTGAAAAGCTTGGACTAACCGCAGTGTTTCATCAACATTTCGCCCAACAGGTAGATCATTTACAGTTATTTGGCGTAGAATGCCTTTGTCATCAATTACAAATAAGCCTCTGTATTTAAAAATGAACAAAAAAAAGTCAGTCAATGATTTAGTTATATAATAGCACCAATATTTGCACATTAATTTAACAGAATGATAAGAATTACAGCCCTAAACCAAACCTTAGAGAAATTCCTTCATTTTCTAGAAGAACGCCATAGTCTCGAGAAATCTGCTTTGTTAAATCTGACAATATAGGTATATTCATTTTTCCAAGACCACCTTTATTTCTTGGTTGCAAAGTCCTGAATAATAAAAGAACAGTTTACAAATTCACCAATATTTGGATGTCAAGTAAGATCTATTAACATTTCTAACTTGAAAAGATGATTAAATAGATATAAAAAGTCTATTATAACTTAAAAAAAAAACCAAAAAAAACCAGAAATTTCTTGTTTTATATTTACCAAGCAAGATGTGAATATTCTGAGTCAACTGAGCATGCCAATACTTCACAGTTAATTTTATTGAACTCCTCAACTCTATCACTGAAGGCGATTATTTCAGTAGGGCAAACAAATGTAAAATCAAGAGGATAAAAGAAGAGTATTAGGTATTTGCCTGAAAATATAAGAAACTAAAATAAGATTAACATACTACATAATACATCAAAAATTACCCGGAAATAGTGCTGATATAAAGTTTTACTTATTAAGTTAAACAAATCAAGACACCCAAAAAAAAGCTTTGAGTCTCTTTTTACCTTTATAATCTGAAAGTTTAACATCTACAAATTCTCCAGATGGTGACACTGCTTTTCCTTCAAAATGTGGGGCAGGTTTTTGAACGAAAGCCTTGCTCATTTTTTTGACTGAACTTTTATTAAAATTTAATGTAAATTAGTAAAAATTGTAAAACATAACACTTCCTGGAATTGTTTTTTTATATATTCAGAAAAAATATATGTATACTGATGGAAAAAAGGATTGCAGATAAATATTTATCTTCAATTATATATGGATACAAACATATATATATATATATATATATATATATATATATATATATATATATATATATATATATATATATATATATATATATATATATATATATAATATCAATTTTTATTGTAAAGAACAATTTCCTACTTAATCTAATGATTAAAAAAAATTTATTTATTTATTTCATATAAATCCATGTCATAATAAAAAAAAAATACTGTTAAGAGTATAAGTGTCAGTGTCAGTAAGGTTACATAATATTTCTAACTTCTTCAGAAAAGATTGCTAGAAAAATTACTAAAAAAATGTCCACAATTATTACAAGCACTTTTTAGCTGTTTAACTATAACTAATAAATAGTTTAAGATGTTATTTTTAATAAAATAAAAAAACAAAATCATACTCATCATATCAAAAAAATTTCTTTTAGACAGCAATTGAGTTTAAGTAACATCTCTATAAGTTGTAATCTCTAATAGAGATTACAGCTTATAGAGATGTTACTTAAACTCAATTGCATACTATAATACAGGAAAATGCATAAAACTACAGTGAAATATGTAACTTTTCTTTACACTAACATTTGCTGAAACGCGTGCTGCAACAGAGACAAGCGAGTTGAATTTTTACCTAATACGTAAATATATTAGGTGAGGTCCTTTGTTTCTTCTAAATTATTAAGAAACATTAAATTTTGATTGGCTGACCTACGTTACATCATATATAATAAAATCAAAAGAAATAAAAAAAAATAATTGTAAGGTTCAAAGTCAAATTATTTATATGTATATTAGGGTAAAAACTTTTTGATTTTTTTTCTCAAACATTATTTCCTGTAGCACGAATGTATGAACTTTGGCCTACTAATGACTAAAATGACGTTTGTTCCATTAAAGTATTGAAAAAGGTCACGCACAAACCACTTTGAAATATTATTTATGAAGGCACTTTAGCATTTTATATAATTTTATTAACAATAATATATATATATATATATATATATATATATATATATATATATATATATATATATATATATATATATATATATATATCCTGTATATAGCTTAAGTCATTAAACCGACTTGTGCAATAATTTATGTAGCAGAGGAATGTATAGAGTTTTCCAGAACATCGTATATCTTTGTGCGCCGTCAGCCAGAAAAGTGACGTCACGGTAACGTAATTGTTCGGGAAGCTTCTGTAGAGTTCTAAAACTTTCTTCAGTTACTTTGCAGTCTGCTATTAACTGGTATATTAACGAAGTTTTCAAAGCGGGTAGTTTTAATTATTTTAGTTTGGTGTCAACATTATTATTGCCTTATTTTAATTACTGCGCATTCTCTATAGTTTAAGTATAAAGAGATCCTTGTATTATTTGGTAAGTTAAATTTAACTCTTTCGCAAATTATAATTGAGCATATAATATTTTATTAGTGTCTGCCTTTTTCATTTTCTATAATCGTTATTTGCTTCTTTTGAAATAAAATATATTTACAATATCAGTTCAATTTAAAACTTAATAATAGTTTCTTTAATTTGTTACGTAAATAATATTGACGCTAAGGCCTTTCCTATTTCAGTTGCTGAGTAGAAGACAACATGTCGTTCAAGAAGAGCTCTTCTAACACGGAGAAGAACAAGGAAACCTGAACAAAGAACTTAGTTCAGTTTCAAGCCCCACCAAGAAGAGGCAACGTGGCAATTTATGAAGCACCCTTGAGCGAACGGAGTCGCATGCCCGTGAAAAACCACATCATTGGACGCTTCAACTTTCTTGAATCCACTGCCAAAGAACGGAGAGAGAGGATCGGTTTAATTGCTGTAGAGCTTAAAGACCTATGGAGCAAAACGTTGAATTTCCCGCATTATCTGATCAAACCGTTTGTGCAAAACTAGCAAAACTTCTGAAAGACTACGGGCGCTGCAGAAAAAAACAAAGCTTTGATTCATTGAATAAACTGTTTGACATGACCAAGATAAAAGGCGAATGGTTGTGCAAAGAGGATGAGAACCTCTACAAACTGCAAATTGAGAGCAAAGGTCACGTTGGTTACTCGACTGGCAAACCTGCTAGTCTCAATACCATCCACCCATACAAGCGATAGAGGACAATGGAAGCGACTGTGTCCACAATTACCAGCTTAGCGCTACCTGTTTGTTCCGAAAGTAGCATGGACTCATCCGAGAATAGTGCAAACAGTCCTTGGGAGGATGACAATGCAACATCAATGAGCAAAAGGAAGCATAACCCAACAGGCGTTGCAAGACGTCTTGTTACATGCTCAAAGCTGTCGTTCCACGGAGCAGCAGTGGTGTTCCGCCAGCTTTCTGGTGAGGGCATTGAAATCCCAACCCCATGTCAATCAGCAATCCACAAGGCTATCTACACGAAAGCTGCTCAGGTGAAGAAACAATTGGTGAGCACGCTTCATCTAGAGAAGTGGAGCATACACTTTGACGGCAAACACATTTAGGGCTTTGAATATCAGGCCGTGGTCCTCAAGAATGAATCTATAGAAATTAAGTTGACTGCGCTAAAATTGAAATATGGGAAAGCTCAAACAACCGCAGAAGTACTCCAGGATATGTTAGAAGAGTTCAAACTGTAGGAATCAGTTTTGATGATTGTTACCGACACAACAAACGTGAATACCGGCAAGAAGACAGGCGTTGTTGTTCGGCTGCAGCAAATGTTCGAAGAGAAAGGTCACCCCAAACCCAAGTTCATCAGTTGCCAGCACCATGTGCTAGACCGCGTTCTTCGCGTTGTCATGGACGATGAGCTCCATGGGTCGACTAAATCACCAAACATCGAGTATTTGTTTGTGCAGGCTTTGATGAGCAATTACGATAAATTGAAAGCAGCTTTCAGCAACGGTAAAACTGAGATTAAGGAAACAGGCGGCTGGAGAGATGCCATGAAGTTTCCCTACCACCTCACTTGTGTCTTCCATCACTTAACAGAGAGGAATGAGACCTCCTTCGTGAATTTCAAACAGATCCCAAACATCAGCAATGCACGCTGGAACTCTCGTGCCATTCTAGCCCTTCTTGCGTTTGTTCTGATGCCAGAAACCCGGATCAGGTTGCGTAAAATCTGTTCATTCATTTCTTACTCATGGGCTGACCATTGGTTCAATTATCAATTGTTCCGCGTTGAAGATATTGAAGAACTATCTGAAGCTCTGAATGACTACCCAAAACCTCTCAGTTGCTTAAAAACCCACTGGAAAACAGATGACTCTCCAATCAATATTGCCCGAAGCAACCAGAACTGCGAGCGTGCCATCAAAGTTATGCAAGAATTGCACGACTCCTGCCGCAATAAGGACAACCTCCCACAGAGATTCATCCTCTCTAGTGACATTATCTTGAATATTTGACTTCCTTGTGCGTTTGATGATCCTATATAATGTTGTATGCATGTGCAGTGTTGAGTATTTTAAAAAGTATTTTAAATGAAAGTATTTAAAATACTATTTAAAATACTTTTGTATTATTTTTATTTTTATTTGAAATGGTTTTATTCATTAGTATTTTCAATTTTATTTCAAATACTTTTCAAGGCTATTTTTTATTTTGTTTAAAACACAAAATACAAAATACTTTTCCACCAACAGCAAATTAATTAAAACTTGGTTTCCAAAAGTTCTTTGGCTGGATTGAGCTGCCTTGGACCACCCTTGGTAATGGTAATTTGTTATTTAATTACTATATTAGAGGGAACCAATCTACCAAAAATTCAAAATGGACTGAAATTGTAGAAAACGACTGAAATTGTAGAAAATGAAAATGCTGAGAGTGAACAAGCCGTCCCTGCCATACTTTGATGGAAAATTTTTCAAAATTATATCTAAAAGTAAAACTACAGGGGGTGTTAAAATTATTGCACAGTGTATGTTATGTGTTGGCAAAAAAACCTACAGTGGTTCACTGAAAGCAACTTCTAATTTTACTCAACATCTTCAGGTATGTATATAACTACAAAAACACTATATTATATTGCGCACTAAACAGTAAAAACGATAAACACATAAAGCAATGCTACAACATAACACAAATAAATGCAATAATCTCGGTTGATTGACTGTTGTTGTTGTTGTTGCAGAATGCTCATGGCAAAAAGCGAATCGAGGAATACAAGCAGCACAAGGTTTAAGTTGCAAAACAGCGTAAGCGCTCGGTAGCTGAGATGGAATCTGGAGTTGGAGGCGGACCTTCTGTCGAATCTGGTCCTGCTTCTAAGAAGTTGAAACAAATACATATTATGCCTCGAAATCAAACATCCATTTCACAGGATGAAGTTGACAAGCTTATTGCTGACTACGTTGTGAAGGAAATGCGCCCCTTGATCACAGTGGAAAAGCCGGCGTTTAAAAATTTGATCCACGGACTCAATCGCAATGTCAGTATACCTTGTCGCAAAACATTAGGCAAGCGATTAAACGCCCGTTTACAAAAAATGCGTGATGATAAAAGAAAAGTCTTCAGTAAAGTACCATTTGTTTGTACAACAGCTGACATTTGGTCAGTGAACCAAAAGAGCTACTTAGGAATGACAGCTCACTATATTGATATTAGTACTGAATGCTCAGTATCACGCATACCTGTTGCTCTTTCCTGTCAATGTTTTTTTGGAAGTCATACTTACGACTCAGTGGCTGCAATGATCTCAAAAATTCATAATGATTATGGGTTACACGTGGAAAAAATTACAGCAACAGTAACAGATAATGCCTCTAACTTCAGCAAAGCCTTCCGAGAATATTTTGTAGATACTAGCAGTACTGCATCTGGTTCAGGGATCTCTGCAACTGCTGAAGAACAAATTCAGGAAACAGGAACTGGTGATGATGATGAAGCAGAAAATTCCGACAATGATGTTGAAAAAGCGGACATGACTGCAGTCCTAAATTTACCAGTTAGCGAAGACACGGATGATGATACTGAAGTTGTTCTGCCTCACCATGAAGCTTGCAATAGTCACTCTCTCAGCCTCACATCAACTACTGATGCAGATAAAGCATATGATTCTGATGCTAATTTCAAATGTCTTTATCGAGCTGCATTGGCCAAGTGTACCAGCATTTGGAATTTGCTTCATAGAAGTTCCAAGGCATCGGATGCTGTGAAAAAAATTATCGCAAGGGCAATACTGATACCAGTCCCTACACGATGGAACTCCCGGCATGATGCATTGAAATGCATTCTCCAGTTGCAAGATAAGCTTGGAGAAATATGCGACGTTTTGAAGTTGCCAAAGTTCAAAAAGAGAGTTAGAATGTCTAGAAAAGGAGTTAGAATGTCTAGAAGAGTATGTAATGATAATGGCTCCTATTGCTGTTGCCATTGACAGGTTACAAAGTGACAATGTGTACTTTGGCGATGTATTTCCGACACTGCACACTGTACAGCAGAAGTTGCAGGACCTGCAGCAGAAATCACTGAAGCATGCTAAGAAATTTGCAGAATCTATGCTTACAAGCTTGAAAACAAGACTTGAGGTTCATCTATCATTTTCTGAACATAATGCCAGCAGGATAGTTGCAGCAGTATCGCATTCTTACTTCAAAATGAGATGGGTTCCGGGTGATAAAAAAGATTTCTGTCGTGATCTCTTCGTTCGTGCAGCTAAGTCTCAGCAACAACAGTTGTTGGACAGAGCTAATACTATTTCTGACCCTGACCCACTTCCAGGTACTCAATCAGCTAGTGGCATTGGCATGAGTGATGATTTTTTCTCGTTTAGCGAAATTAACATTGCAGAACAAACAACAGTCAACAACGAATGTTTATCGTACTTAAGCGACTCTGGTACGGATTTTAAAATCTTGGCAAAATATGAAGTTATAAAACACGTATTTGTGAGGTACAATACGACCTTACCTTCATCCGCACCTGTTGAGCGGTTATTTAGCACCGCTGGACAAATTCAGACGCCACGAAGGAACTGTCTTAGTGATGCAACACTCGAAAAACTGTTACTTTTAAAGGCCAATAAATATTGATTTAAAGGTTAAATTATGTCAATAAAGTTGTGATGTACGATTCGAGTCGCTACAATTCCAGTATTTTGTATTTTGTATTTAAAATAGTTTTATAATGTATTTTTATTTGAAATACTTTCCTTGTATTTTATTTTTATTTTCATTTCAAATACTTTTTAGGTAGACTATTTTATTTTTATTTCAAATACTTTTAAAAAGTATTTTGCCCAGCACTGTGCATGTGACTCTACAGCTTGTGTTCAATTTTGTATCTTCTTACAGTGACTTCAAAAATTTGGCCAAAAAGCTAATAAATAAAATTGTTAAAATCATTTTGTGCGTGAGGTTTTTTTATCAAATCGTCTTGAATGTAATATTTTATTTAATCTTAAATGAAAGCTCATCAAACTATGATACAGGGAAACGAGGTTGTATAAAAGTCATCACCCTAATGTATATACGCCTGCCGCACTAAATATGTATGAATTCACATAATATGGATGAATACACTCTAAAACACACAGATGTTTGTATATATACATATATTTGCATATACTTTTATGATATAATAAAATACATAAATGTATGAAATGTAAAACGTGCTTCAAATACGAATATAAATGGGTGCTTCAAATACGAATATAAATGGATAATTTGATAAGCCTCTATGGATATGCTTAATAATATATTTTCAAATTGTATGTATAATATGTATAGAAAAACCTCTGTAACCTGTTATTTAAAAACCTTATCTTTTTTTGATTAAGGACAAAAACCTCTTCATAAAAGTTTTTTAAAGTGACTTCCTTGTTTTCTGTTTTGCGAAATATTTTATAAACTTTTGAATACAAAGGTTTTTTTAAAATGTTGCAACCGAATTTTGAAAGAATACAAACATTTCAGTTTCGTGCTTTAATTCAGCAAATTTTGTTATATATGCAATTTTTCTATGGAGGAGAGACCTGATGGACCTGATGGAAAACAATTTTTTTACACTTGAAAAATCTAGACTTTTTTTTTGAGTTTAATGATCAAATCAATCAAAAGTTTAGTATAAAACTTCCTTTATCCCACGAACCTTTGGGTGGTAGTCAACTAGTAGGATCCCGCAGGACCGTCGAGAGGATAAACAAGGTTCATTCCAATATTCTTTTGTGGACCTCTTGAGCTTAAGATTCCAGTTCTCTACATTATTGTGTCACACTTGTTCTTGATCTACATTTTCACCTTTAAATTTGTTCTTAAAGTAAAAAATTTTTAGAGAATGTAGTTTTTCGTGATTATTTTGTTTGTTTTTATTGATTAAAAGTGAACTTTATGTCTCAAGCATTAAGTCTTACTTTTTGACTTAACTCAAATTGTTGAGTTAAAGCACACATGGACGTAAATCTCCTGTGATAATAGGGATCCATTCAAGAAAAGGATAAGGACAGGGTGTGTTTTCTCTTGTTGCTGTTGATCTCAAACGTTTTTGGAAATTGTTTCCAATATTCTTATTTTAATATGTTAATAAGTTACGGTTGTCTCATTAAAGCTGCAAGAAAAAGTAAACCTCTATAGACCATTCCATACATGAACCAACAAACGACACATGAAGAGTGAAGGGGTCCAAAACTATAGTGACCCCCAGACCAAAAGGTAATTAAGCATATCTTTCAACATGTACAAGTATTAGCAAAGCAAAACCTTTCTTGCAGAAGTTATAAGATTTTTTACAAGGTAAATATAAAAAGACCTAATTTACTACTACGCCATGATGATGGTCCTAAGCAAATATTATTCAGCAAAAATGTAATTCTCACTAGTTTACGGTCAGAAACAAATAAAAGAATCCCGGTTATTTAGTTAGGGCCAAATATATGATTTTAAGGCAATATTTAGCTTTTAAATGCGCATTTAAGTGTATACATAAATGTCCCCCAAATTTTTTTCTTTCTTAAAAAAGTATTCCTTTTTTTGTCCCGGGCCCACCTGCTCGTATAGACCCTATTATTAATAGTCTCTGCATATAACATTACATGTATAATAATATTACATATATAATAATATTACATATATAATAATATTACATATATAATAATATTACATAGATAATAATACTACATATATAATAATATTATATGTAACAAATAAAACAGATTCTAGTTTTTTAAATAGTAATAAAACAATTTTTAGAAAAGGTTTTTTGGGAGAATGATTTGGGTGGTTACATTGGAAGAATGATTTTTTGAGCTTTGAGATTTGAGATTTCTTTATCTGCTTATCAAATTTTAGATAAAACAACAATAGTAAGAATATAACATTAGTTAATAAAAGCTAACATATTGAAAACCAAAATAAAAAGATAAATAGCATTTGTTTGTTCTTAGAAAGTGACGTTAAATAAATACAAGCTGAGTAAACCATCATAAGTAGCATGAATAAAAGCTCTTGAGAAAGTGGTTACTTAGATAACTTTATATTCAAAACCTTTTTTTTTTAAATTTAAGAAAAAATGTAACCCAAAACCAAAAAGATTTAAATCAAAATGTAAATTTTGATTTAAATCTTCTTTGCTTTTGGGCTCGATATTCTTATGTAAATTCCACGTCTGAAACAGAAAACTGTTTCTCGCTAAATAACTTGTTTACCAAAACATGAACGAAGGAGTAAATTTTGTATAAGGTAGAAAAACACAAACTGATGTCTTTAATACCTACCGAAAAAAGAGCTTTTCATTTGCTATTCATCAACATTATTCTTTAACTTAAACTATGAAATACAAGCATCAAATATCTTTACAAAAATGATTATAGCTAAATTTCTAATGTATCTGAACAAATGAAATGAAAAGAATATAAGCAACAAAAAGATTGCTTAAATTTTCAAAAAGATTGTTTAAAAAAAAAGGTTAAAATTGTTTAGCAAAGGTAATTCCATTACATATGAGAAACTTAAACAATTCCATCACATATGAGAAACTTAAATAGTTTGAAAACTTCTTATCAATCTGCTTCAAACTTCAAAAAGTTCAAAAATAAACTTGAGGGAAGGAACTTTTTTGTCGCAAAAAAATTTTTAAAAACTCTCTCTGCCAATAAATTGATCTAATAGTTCTATATATATATATATATATATATATATATTTGAAACCTCTTACATGTAAAAACTCTCGTAGACAACAAAAGTAAAGGGCAGGTTGTTACAAAGTGAGTAGGTTGTTCACAAATATAGTGTCAACATTATTATGTCAACAAAGATCATCCAAAAGCACAGCAATGTTGAAATTGTGTTCCCCCATCTGGAAACCTGATTAAACAAATTTCAAAACGCCCTTTGAACAATCAATATAAAATCAGACCGTGCTTTGAATAGCACATTACAAACGTTGCACGATCAATTGCGCTCCACTTTTACTTAGTTAATTAGACAGTTCGCTACAACTCGAGGTAATTTATGTTGACTTACAAAATTTAATTTTCGATTGAAGCTAGTACAGGAATAAATTTTACATATAAATTTAGTAACCAATTATTAATTACAAAACATACTGAACAGCTATACTTGAATGTTTTAATTTACTCTTAGATGATGTACGCAGTTCTACTTTTGGGATTTCTCTCACAAACTATTGTTTTCGCACAAAATGTTGACTACTCACAAGCCGTAAGTTTTTATTCTTTACTATTGCACACCTATAGAACATATGTCAGTCTTTCAATCTTTTAGTTTTCTTGTTTAAGACAAAATTGGTAACGTAGAGATTTTTTCTGGGCTTGAACTAATATCGACTTTTTTTCAAACATCTCATGATAACTTGAGATATACAAATATATCACAAAACCGTATAGTACGAATAATTGCAAGAATAAAGAAAACAAATGCAGTTATTGCGTATTTTAAATCATTTTTCAATTTTTTGCTATAAATGAATTTAATTAAATCTCAGGAGAGCCCCAATCTACAAGCAGCTTCAGATTCACTTGTCAACCTCGTTCAAGTTGCTGATAAAGAAGTTGCTGATGTCATGATTAAGATGGCCAAGAAAACCGCCGATCTTTACAAAGACTTTTTACCATTGTTGTCACAAGTTTCAATCAGTAAAGAGATCACACTAAAGCAGTTTCAAGTTATTTTTAATCGTAAGCTATTGTTTTTTTATAATTTTTTAAATTTTCAGATCAAATGATAAAATATAAAAACAGTATTTTAAATTAGAAAAAACAATAATTAACTAAGCCATCCATTACAAAGAAGAAAATAAAGATTGCAAAAAAAAAGTGGATTGGTTAGCAAAACAATAAAAAAAAAAAATAGGTTTGCAGATTTACGGCATTGAATTACTTAAATTCCTTTAGAGGTACTGCAAACCTTAAAAAACCTGGAAACGTTGCAGCTCACAGAAATAGATTTTGTTGATCTTGCAAAAAGAATCCAAGAGGCTTTCACAAGAGCCATAACAAATCCTTTCACTTATGCCGATGGTACGTACTTACACGGTTTATAATCAATCTTTTTTGAAAGTTTCATAACAATGACTGATATTGGTCATAATTATAAAATTATATCATTTTAATATTTATTTATTTCAATATTGTTTGTTGTTTATATATAAATATTTTTTATATCATATATAAAGTTTGTTGTTTCTGCAACTGTTTAGCATCTTGGGTGGAGACAAAAACTAAAATCATAGATGCTTTTAACAACGCTAACGTGTTTGTGAGGAACTCTGTTGTTGCACTCCTTGACCGCTACCACAACCACCTTGATCAGCTGGCTGATAAATTGGAAGAACTCGTCGCTCTGCTTCCTTTGAATGGAGACAGTAAGAAAACACTTTCTTTTTTTTCTTCTAAATTTAAGATTTTTTAAAAAAGCGATCAAGAAAAATAAAAAACAAATACAACGAGAAAAAGTTCAACCAAACAGTTTGAATCTAATTTAGAGCAAAACCATTCTGTTGATTGACGCGAGATAACTTTTTATCAAAAATCTATTCCTCTAATACGCTGTTTTGTAGTCTTTAGAAATATCCGAAGCAAAGTCCACGACATTGTTGTACTACTAAGAAATAAAATTGCGCCTGCTGCGATTAGCAAGATTGAGGCAGCTGAAAAAATAGCAGAGTTGGATTTTACATCAGCAATCGAGGAAATTAGCAAGGATCAACCAATTGCCAAAAGAAGCATCACAGATAGTATGCAATGTTTTTTATAAAAAACAATAGTCAATTTCTTTCTTGAACCTCTGTTAGTGATTTTGTTAATTTTGTTTTTTAGTGTTTACTGGCGTGATAGAACCCATTTCCTCCTCCCCTCCCTCCCCCTTTCCCTCCTCTTTCCATACCCCTAACTCCCATTATATTGTACTTACTTTTCTTTAACAGTTTGGTCAAAAGTAAAATCAGCTGTCAGCAAATTGGGAGCCTCTATTAAAGATACCACCATGAAGATTATCGAAGAAAACAAACCAAAAGTGATCGACGCTCTTCAAAACGTCAAAAGAATCGTAGTTGATGCAGCAAAACAAATCGTGATCGAAATCAACGGAGCGATTGTCAAAGTTATTGTCGGAGAGCTTACCTCTTCATCAAACTAAACGCTGTTTTGATATTTTTAAAGATATAATATTTGAAGATTAAATGCTTTTTTCTATAACAGAAACCCACATACTTTTTATTTCCAGCTTTCGTGACGCGAAAAGCATCAATGAGTTATGAAAATGATTTGCTAATCGAGTAAGATAAAGCGCAAAATACAATAGTTTCAAAAGAAGAAATTTTTTTATATAGCTTATTTAGAGTTCAATAAAATAAAAACTTAATAAGAAATAGTTGATCTAATTTTACTTTATTTTCAGTAAAACCTAATCTTAGGTAAATCTTACTTCGGGTGTCTTACCTCACCTTGTGTTACTAAAACAGACAATTATATTTTTGAATAATATCAAACATAAAATTAATAGATTAAAAAAATAATAATAAATATAAAAACTGGTATTTAAACTGCTTGTTTAAAAGCTATGGATTGATTTTGCATGTACTAGTTTTTTTTGTCCTCAAGCTAATTACCTTGTAAATAGCACGCCTACTGGGTCCCATAAAGACCCTGTAGAACATCGTTCCAGAGTTTGCCTCCCCTTCAAGAAGTAGATGAAGACTTCCTTTGTCCGATTAGCATTCCTGACAACCGTTTATAGTAGGGCAAAGCCCATGTTGATCAGGTTTACTTCCCAGTCAGGGAAGTGCATCTCTTTTACATTAAATCTGACGATTAAGCTGTACAGAATATTAAGGCTACTAGAAAAAAAATTAGTGATTTTGGGAAGAGATTAAGGAGGATAAAATTTCCGAAAAAATGAATTTTTTATGGAAATTTTATCCTCCTTAATTTGATGTCATATTCTCAAATTTGGTATCACCATCATTTTGTGCAGCTTGCTGCTTTTCGATCCTATTCTTAACTTTCAGATCTTCCCGAAGCCTCAATAAAAAAAATTTTAAAAGCCTACTACACGATACTTCTTTTTGTTAAAAAAGAATGCGCATACTTTTTGAAACCACTGCATGTGTATAAGTTTATAAATATTTATAGAGATGGGGGAAGTCTTAGTAGTTTTAGACTTTAAAGGATGGGGGTACGAAGGTGATCATGATTTGTCCCCATATGAATACAGTTCAGCAGAATTATCTAAATGCCATTTTAACAATACCGTAGACTAAACAATATTACTTAACCTTTTAGATATAATCTTGAGGTCAGAACAAAAACCTTTGAGACTACATTTTTTTTTTGTTGAGCAGTGGTCAAAATAGCAGCTGGACATTAGGCAGGTTTAAATCTCCACCAGATTGTAACTTATCATAGTTTATATTGACTATTACATGACTTAAACATGCTGTGGAATCAGCACTTTTAAACCAAGCAATAGATTAATACTGCAACTACTGCTTAAGTTATAAGATTTACAGTTATCACGAGATTCTGTTGTGGAAATTTAAGAAAAAAAACCTAATGTTCCTGGGGAAAAACTCCTTGATTATTTTTTTTTAAAGACGATACAAGAGTCAATTTCAATAGAGCTTTCTAAATCAGAAGTTGTTTCTAAATCTAAATTTTGGTTTTTCTTTACCAAAGATTTTGATAAAAGAAAAAAAAATCAAGTTTAAAAGACGGTTCCAAGGAGGCAAGACATTTTAACTGCAAATTTATCTAAGGAACAAATAGAATTGGGAAAAAAAAAGAAAAAAGATTTTCAAGAAAATGTCAGCTTTGAAGATTCATATGGAAATATAGCAATTCGAAAAAGTGAATTTTTCAGACTGGAAATTGTGACCAATAATTCCAGAGTTCTCCATAAAATATTTAAGTTCCCTTCCTTATCAAGGTAAAATAATTTCAGATTCAGAGAAATATAATCTACATTTCTTTATGAGAAAGCAATATAAACAATTTTATTGCCTTTGAAAAAGTTAGTAAATCCTATTTGCATAATAGGATTTCTGAAAACAGTTACTGCTCTGCAAACTGTCAGTGTTTGGAAAAATACTCTTGGGATTCTTTGACTCCTGGCTTAATCTAAAACACAGAACAAAAGGCTTAATCTAAAACACAGAACAAAAAGCTTAATCTTAAATACAGAATAAAAGACTTACAAGTAAATATTAAATGACTTAACATAAATTAAGAAAAAAACAAACAAAATTTCTTTTGAGTTGTCCAAACATCTCTCTTTCATGTAAACCATGTTTACATTATTGTGTGAAGTAAAAAATATTTAAATCAACAAATTTTAAAAAGCTTACTGTATCTGAACCAGGTTTCCAGCCAGCAGGACAAACTTCACCATGCTTATCAAAAAACTGGAAAGCTTGCACTAAACGCAGTGTTTCATCAACAGAACGTCCAACAGGAAGATCATTAACTGTAATTTGACGTAATATTCCTTTGTCATCAATGACGAATAAACCTCTGGAAATTTCATTAGCATATTTTAAATGACATACATTGGTAAGCAAATTGACACACAGGCTAACAAAAAATTATGCTGTAAAAACTTATGTATTTTTGAGTGCTGAAACCATATTTGGCATCAGTTTTTTTTGTATCACCTACAGTTCTCTCACAATATGACCTTGATTATATATAAAGGGAAAAAACAACTTCGCCATACTTAGAGCATATGGGCAAAAAGTTGAATGTGAGGTCTAATTAATCTAATTTAGCTAAATGTAATATCAACTAATTTTCAAAAACCTGAGTGAAATTCCAGCGTCTTCTAGAAGTACACCATAATCCCGAGAAATTTGCTTTGTCAAATCTGACAAAATAGGTATATTCATTTTTCCAAGTCCACCTTTATTTCTTGGTTGATTATTCCTATAAAATATATTTAAGCTTTCAACTGATTGCCTGTTGTACAGACTATGACATAGTTAGAAAGAGTTTAAATCATCTTACCAAGCAAGGTGTGAAAATACAGAATCAACTGAACAAGCTAAGAGTTCACAGTTTATTTTTCTGAACTCCTCAACTCTGTCACTGAATGCAATAATTTCAGTAGGACAAACATAAGTGAAATCAAGAGGGTAAAAAAAGAATACCAAATACTTTCCTATAGAAAAAAAAAACAAAAGAAAAAAACACAAACATTCTATTGTTTTGGACATTCATTTTAACCTTAAATTGAAATTAAAAGAAGTCAAATTTTGAAAAACAAATGGGACACTACCTAAATCATACCTTGGCTATAAATATGAACATTAAAAAATACCTTGATAATCTGACAGTTTTACTTTAACAAAATCTCCTGATGTTGATACAGCTTGACTTTCAAAGTAAGGAGCAGGTTTCTGAATACTAGCTTTATTCATTTCAGCACTGCGAAAAAAGGAAAAAGAAGATTTATACAAATCCATTTTGTATTTGTTTAACTGTTTTTGCTTCTGCTTCTATTTCTTATAGCCTATTAACAACATAGTTTAGAAATTTTTTAAGTATGCATTTCTTTGTTTATATTTTGGGAACTGTTCTACTAATCTTACTTTGTTAAACTTTGGAATATATACAAAGAAATTATCACATAGTAATATAATTATAACGTATTTTTTTATCAATTTTGAAGCAATAAAATTTGTAATAGCCATTAAGTATTTTAATAAAGGTTACACCTTGAACAAAAAAAGAAATTTTTAAAATCACAGCATACTTTACAATAAAATCATATTCCAGTAGCAAACGAAGGTACCTAACCAAACATATTTCACCTACATATAGTAAGTTATGTCAACCTGGGAAAGTACTTCAAAATAATCATCATAATGCTTCCTAAGCTAAATCCAGAACATTACAAAAACACCAGTTTTAATAATAATCCAACTGTATATTTTATCTACCAATAGGGCTTTATTAAACTCTTACCTACACAAGGAAAACTTTCGTGCCAAAGCTACCGACAAGATCGGTTTGACGGTTCTCATCTGAAATCTTAAGCTATTGATTGCTGATTTCCCAATAATGCTTGACATGACAGCCGCCATGATGTTAAGGAATACAAAAAAGTTTCAGAGTAGTTCGTGCCTCAACAGCTTGAGAATCAATTTTGCTAATTAATCGTATTTATCTTTCGGTTTCTAACTTTATTTAAACCGGGGGCAAATGCTATAAACAATTCGAAGTTTTTTTCAAGAAAAAAAATCTTTCGTAAAAACGCAATTTTTCACGTACGAAAAAAAGTTCGTAATCTCGAAGAATTTATCGCTGTTTGTATTTTTTTCGGCCATTGCTATAAAGCATAAAACGTATACGTCGCTAAAATTCACGAACATTTTTTATCCGTAATTTATAGTAGTAATATAATAGTAATTTTTATTGTAATTTTTATTTAGTAGGCCTACTTAATAAATTTCATTAGTCATTTAGTATGCTGTGCTGTCTATTCTATTTTTATGAATATTTTTACAATATTGTTTAAAAATACTGTGTAAAATTAAAGTAGGAACATGGATTTAATTTTTTCGGATGAAGACTTAGATTTCGAAGTTTCAGAAAATGAGCTTCGCCACCGATTGCCTCGAGAGGTTGATGTTTAAAACATTACTTAAAATTACTATATATATATATATATATATATATATATATATATATATATATATATATATATATATATATATATATATATATATATATATATACAAAATCAGAAATCATACTAAATAGGCGCAGAAATTATATTTTTGTTTTGTTTTTCAATATCATTTTAGTTTAATGGTCGCTTTTTAAACGAAGATGTTTCTGACAACGTTTTTCGAGAGTAGTATCGAGAGTAATATCCCAAGAGCTGTATTAGATTTTTTAGAAACTAGGCTTAAAGATGATTTGCAACATTACACTAAGCGAAATAAAAGCATTTCAGTACTTTTCCAAATAATGGTATTTCTTCATTTTATTGGCACAAATGTTTTTTTTCATGTTCTCAGAGACTGTCATGGAATCTCTACCAACACAATTTATCGTATTATACAGTGTAGGAGAAGCTATTTTCAATGTTAGTGTATTAAGTTAATAAAACTATTGGAAGTATATATATATATATATATATATATATATATATATATATATATATATATATATATATATATATATATATAAATTGATATATACTATACATTACATCATGTTATCATTGTTAATTTTATATACTGTAATATATCTCTGCTGTTTTTAAATAGAATGATTAAATTGCCATTATTATTACCCTTGTTATATATCATTAGCACTGTTAGTAGTTTACTTTACATTAGTTTATAACTATTTGTATATAAACTTGAATGTAAAATCTTTATTTAGAAATATGATTGATTGATTACATACTTATATTATGTTAATATATACTATATATTACATACTTATACTATAACATTTGTAAATATATATATATATATACATATAAATAAAATATATTGTAGCAATACATATTTTTATTTAAATAGTTTGCTAATTAAAACATACTAAGCTTCCCAAGAAGAACCTCTTTGTTTTCTCTGATCTTTATTGCTAGTAACATTTTAAGTTCTTTAGACAGCATTTTATTTTGTTGTGTATTTGTGTATCATTTTGTTGTGTATTTGTGTATTATATGGCATATTTATCGACTATTTATACTTTTCTTTAGTCAAACACTATGAAAAATTTGTTTAACCAAAATTACTATCGAAAACCTTCATAAATAAGTATGGAATTTTAAATTCATGCATGCATTGTTAACGAAGCACAACAAGGAACTGAATAATCGATTAAATGCAGATTTTAAGTAATTAGTTTATTATGAAGTTACCAAAATCCTTTTAAGTTTTATCTATAAAATATCTACATAAAAACACAAACAAAGAATGTTCAATGATTTTGAAGCGATAACGTTGTTCCAACAATGGCCGCCAAAAATCACGAAGAAAATATCTAAAATTGAGATCAAAAATCTATCTGAAGTTTTTTTACGAAAAAACACATTTTTTATCTGAAAAGGCGATTCCCTTGTTCGTTTATAGCATTGGATTTAATAACGAAGTTTTTATCTTAAAAACAGAGTTTTTTGAATGTTTATAGCAATTGATTTTTTTTTCTTCGCTTTTTACGGTAAAAACTTCGTGTTTTACGGAAAAAACTTCGTTTTTTATGTTTATAGCATTGGCCCCGGGTGTTGGGCAGGTAGTGACGTATATGCATAAATCAGAATATCTGAAGCAGGGCGTACTAAAATAACAGGCCTCCTTATCGCACAACGGCTCGAAAAATGTGGAGGCTGATGTAGCGGCAGTTATGACACAGTAGTTAGTGCAAAACATTATACCAGACAGTTATGAATATACCAGACATTTATAACACAGTAGTTAGTGCGAAACATTTTCCATCAAACTTCCATATTAATATTAATAATATTAAGATGGAAGTTATAATAATAATATTCTTGAGCAAAATTATTCACCTGAAGTTATTATTCGAGCTTTTGAGTAATTTGCACTGTCACGCAGCTTACATAATCAATTGAGAAATGATTTTCAACTTCCTAGTATTACTACCCTAACTCATATAACTTCAAAAGTTTTAAACATTGATGATAATGCTTTTATTTGTAGTATTTTTTCAAAACTCAAAAGTGGTCAAAAATACTGCATACTATTACTAGATGAAGTTTATGTTAAACCCATGCTTATTTATCATGGAAGACAGTTGTTTGGTAAAGCAGTAAATGACAAATCAAATCTTGCAAAAACTGTATTGGCTTTCATGATAATATTTTTTTATTGGGGACCAAAATTTTTAATTAAAATGTTACCAGTAAACAATTTAGACTCAGATTTTCTATATGATCAAACTATTATCCTAATCGACCAAATTAAGAAGGCTAATGGAAAAGTTATTGCTATAATTAATGATAATAACAGAGTAAATCAAGCATTTTTCAAACGATTTGATTGCTTATATCCACGGTTAACAACTGATGGCATTTTTTCACTTTTTGATTTTGTGCATTTATTGAAGTGTATACGAAATAATTGGATAGCTGAAAAGTCTGGTGAAATTGAGTTTAGTTATAGTGGAAAAACCTATACTGCTAAATGGGATCACATTAAAAAGCTTCAAAAGTTGGAAGATGGTGAGCTGGTTAAAATGTCTAAGCTGACTTATGTTGCTGCTAACCCAAGACCGATTGAGAGACAAAATGTTAATACATGTTTGAAAGTATTTTGTGAAGAGACTATAAATGCATTAAAGTGTCATCAAGGATATGATAGCAGGATATGTTTCTACAATTTCACCAAAATTACTAGAAACCATTGTCATATTCTTACAAATATTTTAGTTAACAATTATTGCTATATACGTTCACCTGCGTCAGACAAGGAAACCAAAGTTAAAGTTTTAAAACTGTTATGCTAGCTTTTGTTAATAAATATATTATACAAAGCTTGCGTTTTATTTTTAGAGGATATTTTGTGTAAAAATTGGTAATTTATATTTTTACTTTTAAACTCTTGCTAATTTATATTTTTACTTTTAAACTCTTGCTAATTTATATTTTTACTTTTAAACTCTTGCTGTCAATATTTCAATGTACTTAAACACATAAGGTTTTATTACCATTTATTAATAACAGTTGTTTTTGAACTAATTTTTTCAAAACTATCATTTCTGTTTTATAAACGTTTTTGTAATAAAAATATCGACTTCTTTATTAGACCACAAAAAATTAGGCCCTGATCTGAAGGCATACTTTTCACAATATCCAATCGTAACTCGCCTTGCAACCCTGTCTCATCCCCCCCTCCCTTCCTTCACAAGCGTGGAGAACTCCAAAAAATAATATTGAAAATTTTTTTAAACAATATATCATTTATTTTTAGAATTACAATGCTTCAAAAAATAAAAGCGTAGTAATAAAACATAATGAAATGTTCAGAATTTCAAATTTTTTCTTTAAAAATGTGATTGTTTTAGAGTACGAATATCGTGGATGATCCTACAACGACGTATTAATAGATGGACGTTCAACGCATTGTTTCATAAAAAAGATATGCGCGTTACGGTATTGTTTAGATAACAAAAGCGAAACAATAGGTGATAATTGTGAAACCGGGGAGTATTTTTATTTTTTTCGACGTAGGAAAAAGATGGCCTCGACTATCCAATAAAAATATTTTTTTAAATATTTTTCTGAGCAGCGATACATAAAATGAGTATGACAGAAAACTTTGCTATTAATCAAGAAGATTATTCTTTTTTGCTTGAAGATATTGATAACAAAATTGGGTTAAATCGTATTTTATGTACGTAAACTAAAACAGTGAAAAGCGCAACTTTGCGTATTTAATGGAAAAGCGCATAATTATGCAATAACTATGCAATAATTCTAAAGACCTAAAATATGTTTTTAAATCACGTTCTTTGAGTACTTCTACGATAAAAGTTCTTCATTATCATTTTCTTAAATTTAAAACAAGCAACTCTTAGTTTTTACAAGGTTATATCCAGCTTGTAAAAACTAAGAGTTGCTTGTTTAAAGATTACAACAGGTTTTATTTGATAGTGACTATCCTGTTTTATTATGCAGCCACACTTTCTACATAAATGTTTTAAATATTCCTCATGAAGACTCGTTACTTATCCAGTAACGAGATAATAGATAGGAATATAAGATTACTTCTTTTGATATATCTAGAAAAGTTTAAAAATAAGACTGTACATCACTTGTAGAAGGCTCAAGAATATACAATGAAAGGTATGGTCTTACCATCTTTATTATCATATGTTGTTACTATTAGTAACAACAATAATAGTAAAAATAATAAGATCATTATAAGTTAAAGTAGCTTTACATGACTGACTGTTTAAAAATGTTTTATCAAAAATGCTCATTAAAAATACATACTTAATATTTCTTTCCAACTTCTGAAATCAATAGTTTTTATGAACTTCAACCCTTTCATGCTCCAATTATTTTCCCATAACTAACATAACCCATAAAAAATTATCTACAAAATGACAGTGGTACTATTCTCCTTTATAAAATAATATTGTTTTCAATCGGTTAGAATGCACTATTTGCATTGGGGAAGCTTAGTTTATTTTGTTGTTATAAAACAACCCAGCGCATGAAAGGGTTAAGATGCTTTTAGTTATAATACACTTAGACAAAATACGATTTAGGTATCGAAAATAAGAAAATTTATAACTAGGACGAAAAAAAAAAAATCACAAATTCAAGAGAAAAAAAAAGCGAGGCAAATAAGTTCGACATTTCCGACAAAAATAAGAAATACTCTCTGATTTGAACCTTAAAGTGGGAAGCATAATCTGAGAGTGGGGTGAAAAGAACACTAAAAATATCTTTTACGACCTTTAAACTATATCATAGCAATTTCAATTTAACAAGGAAAAATTGTTTCATTTTACTCTATCCATTCTAGTAAACTATACATAGCCTTTTTGCAAAAACCTAATTTTAGACGTCAAAGTTTAAACACAGTTAAGTTTTTATTAAGCAAAGTTCATAGCTCAAATCAACCTTTTTCAGATTTGTGAACTATTCTTGATTAATTTTTTTGTCTTTTATAACCATAAGCTTCAGTAAATGCATAATTATAATAGATTTACTGATGGAGGTTATTTGACGGGTAGAAGTCGGAATATCTGTATCATGAATTTAGAAAAGTGACGGTAACACACATAGTTTTTGGCTAATTGGCGGCACCTCTGATCTATAACAATGCGTTGAACGTCCATCAATTAATACGTCCTTGGTTCAATAAACATCAACTTCAGATCGTAAAAATCGTTTGTCTCAACAGCGTGTTCGGAGTTCATTAAAAACTTTTTATGAAGCCGTAAGACAACGTTAACCGAACAAACTGTACACTGAAAGAGTTTCCTTATTTTAGCAGAGCTGGAATAAACTATTTGACGTCGATGCGTACAAGTACTCAATTAAATTTGGATGGCAAAAAAAAAAGACAGAATAAAATGACCATGGATTATCATGACATCCTAATCAGTTTCATTGTATCCGAAGAGCCTGCAAAATGTACAGTTAACAGTATTAATAGCGACGATGTATTAGAATGGAAGATATTGATGAAATTGAAAAAGGGTTTGTGATGATAGTGAAACAGAGTAATGTTAAAGCAGCTCTTTAACTATTATAACCTTATGTAACCATATATTTTATTAAATTACAATCTCAATTTATAATAGCATTATTTAAGCAAGCATTTTTAAAAACTGCATTTTAAAAATGAATTTCATAATAATTATGCGAAGTTTAAACTATCTTCAACGTTTTGTTCTTTGGAATCAAAAAATGATGAATTGATGAAGATTTAAGATTTCAACGTTTTCAAGATACTATCATTCTTTTTAAACCAATAAAAAGGCAAGCCATTTTGGAAAGTTGGTAGTGAAATGTTGAAAAATATTCATTAGCAACGTATTTTGATCATATCAACCATAAAAAAACTCTATAAAACGCGAAAAAATTATGAAAGCATTTTTGTTCATCAAATATAGAAGCTCTCGATGATCTGGTTTGTAACCAAAGCATTAACTAATTAATCTTAGTGCTTTACCACTCCCATATTTCTTCGCTCCTGATGATTACACTCGACGAGTCCTCATCACCTATTATGACAGCGTCCTGCAAGACAGCACGTGCCACAGCAGTCTCATTTGTTTTGCAGAAGTTCCGCTAGAATTAGCGACATCAACTTCATCATCTTCATTTACTGGCATTATGACTTCAGTGTCCAGTTGAACCGTCTATGCCAAAGAACCAGATCAGTGCAACCCTGGTCGTTGAAATTCAAATATTGATTTGACTTAGCATCAATTATTTTACCAATATATCCAACTACGTTTTTCAAAAGCCACTTTCATTTTTCTCTTATTTTCAATGCAATTTCATTAATGAATTGTTTGGGAAGGGCATGTCATTTTTTCTCTGCCACAATAATACCGAAAAGTGGAAATCTTGAACATGATTCGGATGTATTATTTCTATCTGGTTTCTCAAAAAACACTAAAAGCCTCTTCGGCTGAAATCATTCCTCGTTGATCTGTTAACAGCAAGACGGATTTATTAAAGCACGTTTCAAATTAATATCAGTGATGCTGCTGTACCAAAAGAAGTCGGACAATCGATTGAAATAGTTACTGACTTATTTTTTTTTTACATTTTATGTATAAGAGATTTGTAAATAATATATGGTAATTTGGAAATAAATTATGGTAATCAACAGGAGCATAGTAGTAATGGATTGGTAAAGCAATAAGATTTATTAGTAAATGTTTTGAATACAAACCAGATCATTTTGGTTAGAAAAAATGTAACTTTGCAAAAAAAATTATTTTCCAGACCCTTTGGAGCATATCAAGATTTTAAAAAAAAAAATAAGTATTGCACTTCAGTTAAAAATCGGCCATTTTCTAGAGCTCAGACTAATAACTTTACTAGAAAAAAAGTTTTTTTTTTTTTTTTTTTCACTACACGCTAAAAAAAGTTCTCGTCTAAAGTTTCAAAGGATCTCTGAAATTAGATCCAATAAGAATAGACCAGATAACCTGTTTCAATAAGAATAGACCAGATAACCTGTTTGATATCATAATCACATGAATGTTTTAAAGTGATTTAAAATTCAATCTTTTTAAGTAATCTTTTTAAAATAAATAATTGAGTTCGCGGCTTCCTCATTTTGTTTAGCAGACATTGAAAAGATGTAATCGAGAACAGGAATTCATTCGAATAATAAATTTGATCAATTTTAAACACAAAAAGACGTAATAAACTATTCTAATTTTTTAAATTTTAATGTTTTGTGATCATTTATGTTCTTAAGGCTCAGCAAATAAAACAAAAACAGCAAGAAAACTAGCTATTCAATTTTTAAAATAAATTGTATATGTTTCTATAATATATTTCTATGCAACTAAAATATGTAACACCTATCCCTCTTATTCACGCCCACACCTTTTATCGCTGTCTTTTTCTACGAATTTTTTCATTTGGTTTTACTACGATCAGCTTCCTGAAGATAAATACATTTTTTCAGTTTCTTCGTCGGAGTTTTCAACATCAATATGTTCATCGGTTGCATCTTCCTTGATGTTACACTTTCTCAAAAGCACATTGCCACATGTATCAGCAAGGTTTGTACCTTGGATACTTAAGCATGTACCCTCTTTTTTCTGCTTATAATTGGTATGAAGTTTTAAAAAGTTTTTTTCTATTTTGTTTACTGGACAAATGACAGAGTTTCTAAGAATGTTGTTAGTATCACTAGGTAATTTAAATTTAATCTCATCAAAATGCACATTGGGAAATTTTTGGAAAGTCACCCCTTTTTGTCGAAGATAATCTTCGTAAGCCGTTTGATCAAAATTAGTTTTTCTAGATTTATAATCCAGAACTTTCGGTAACATATTTTCTCCGAATCGAAAATGGAGCCGTTTATTTTTCACTTTTTCTAAAATCTTCATTTTATAATAGTAGCGCATTGCTCTTGCCATTTTTTCGTACGTCATGCAATTCCTATTTTTTGATTGACCCCATAGGTCAGCAATAACAGCTGTCTTGATGAGCCTAAACTCTCCTACATCTCGATTTGTCCACTCGATGCATCTATTCACATTGTTCTCTTCTTCGTTCAGCATGCGCTGGAGAAATTGCCAAAGATGTAGACAGTTGTTATCTAAATTGATTTTTATTTGCAATTAATAATTACATTATTATTTTATTTATAAAGATATATAATAATTAATAAACTCTTTAAATAAAACCTTAAACAATTAATTTCATGATGATTTGTAAAACAAAATCTCACTTTTTGCCCTTTTTTTCTCTTTAGGAAATACGTGCTTTAGATGTTCATTTGTAACTACGTTTAATCCCAGTAAACCCTCGACGCCGTATTTAAGTTCATCGCTGGTATGAGTACTATCAATTTTTGAACATTGGACTGTTGGGTTTTCACTGGTTGCACGCTGTTTAATTGAATTCCTTTCTAACATCATCTTGTAAGCATCCGCATGTTCATCAGATGCATAATTTGAACAATCTTTAGTTATGTCAATTTCTCGATCATTACAATCAGATGAAACGCAAGTTTCGATAAGTTTTTTTGCAGTTAATTCCGTAGAAGTTCGTTGTTCTAGATTATTGTAGCAGTCCTCTTGTTGCATATATGTTAATAGTCTTGATTGCTCATATGCATTGCGAATCTCTGGGAAACGTCCATTTTTATCGTGTGTTAATATCGAAGTCTTTGAATAGTTAGACGGGTCACTTAAATAGCCACTATCACTTGAATACTCTCGAAGCAATTTAGGTTCAGGATTCAGAATTTTAGATTCGGGAAGAGCCGGAAACGTGTCTCGCTCTTTTTGACGGTGTCCTTCTGCTGGAGCTACAGAATGCTTTAACGGTATATCTAAATAGTTCGATCTCAACAAGTTCTCCATTCTAAAGCTCATAGCATCACAGGGTGTTTGTTCACGCCTCATGAAAAGAGGAGATAATTGGGCTTGTGGCAAACGAACAGAGTTTTCACGAGAAACTGTCGCAGCATTGAAGAGGCGTTCTCGTTGGGCATGAGAATAAGATAAAAGATCATGAGTAGATGTTATATTGGGATGGGAACTATTCTGGCGTTTTTTGTAAAAATCTGTTTCGAACATGTTATGTTGCAATAAAGCACTGCCTGTAGTCGAATACTTTGCAAAAGAAAGAGTTGGCTGTGTTCTAAGATCATTTCCGCACCTTTTAAAAGATTGCTTTTCTTCATATTTTATAGATTTTCCGCTGCTTCTTGCAGCTAGCTCTTGATTTAATTGATCGTAGTAATAATGGAATGGCGGAACCTTTGTTTTCATTTCTTCTTCTCTAATTTTATCAATAGAATTAATTTGAGAGAAAAAGGACGACGTAACTGGAAAAGGGTTCATACTCGAATTAAGAGACAAAGATATAACAGGTTGTAAAGAAGGTAAAACCATAATGTCGTTTATTGTGGCACTTGACAGCTACAACGACAGCTGCAAAAAAAAAAAAAAAAAAATGAAAAAAGAAATAATGTGAAAGAAAGTAGAACGTCGACACGTACACATGCAAATCTAAATTTTAGTTAGAAAATAAGATAAAAACATACAAAATTCTTTTCTTTTTATAATAAGAGACGCTCTTTGCCTCCACTGACTACTTCCTACTTTTTAACATTATTAACAAGTATGAAAAAGAGCAATTGAAGGACGCCATATTATTAATAAAAAATCGACATGTGCTTATTTAAATTGGGACGTCATTAAATGAATCGCCGTGAATCAGTTGATACATAATTTATTCTGAGAACGCTAGGAAGCCAAAGCGAATGCCGTGCATTGAATGCTTTTATTATTTAGACGATAGAATGCTTTGTGTGTTTTAAATCAGATTTAAATCAAAGACTACATTTATTATAAATATATATTTTCTTTGTAGAAAAGCTTGCATTGATAAGAACTTTATTTTATAAATACTGTGGTTTTAAAAACAAACAAAAACTTCCGTTATCAATTACAAGAAGCCGTAAACATTATACGCGACGCAAGTGCCGCAAATTATGTGAGCACTATATATAAGGCGGTTTTGAACAGCGTCTTCGTTATGCTTAATGAGCAAAGTTATGCTTAATGAGTATAGGACTCTTTTTATTTTAACATACAAGTGCCCTATGATAACTATCCAGAAGCTAGATGCACCAATATATATAGGATGCATTTAAAAGCATAACTATTGCTGTTGTTATCATTTATTATCATAGCAATTATTATATTTTTATGGTAAATTACATTAAGTATTACTTTTTATTACGCAGTTGTAAACTGGAGCGCAGATAAAAACAATTTAAAAGTAAACCTATGAATTAATGAAATATGTTTTCACGTATTTCGGTGTTGAACTTGGAAAAAGGAAGATACCATATAAAGGTATCATCTCAGTAGTCTGTTGAGAATCTCAGGAATTGTTAGAGGGATATATATATATATATATATATATATATTGTAAACTAAACTTATATTGCTAATATATTTAAGTATTTAACATTTTAATTGCATGACAATAACAAATTTATTAAAATCTGTTTTCAATTTTCAAAGAAGAAAAAAAAAAAATTAAAACTCATAAGTAATAATGAGTGAATAGTAATAAAAAAAGATTGTGATAACTCGGAACAACTTTGAATATAGGTAACGTTGTGTATTGCTATTGCGCAGGAATGATTTCGATGAACGCGAGTGTAAATGAAGAATACGGATAGTGCTGCATAAAATTGAAAAAGAGCTGGGAACAAAACTACTAGCTATTTCTTTGACTAAGAGAATTTCTGCAAACACACTCGGTGTTACTTGTTTTATTAAGAAACTCTCTTTTTGAACTTGTTTTAGAAAAGCACGTGCGTTTAGCAATATTTTGAAAGCCGTACGCTCACATTTTTACAAAGATTCATAAACGAAATCATTTTAGCTTTTTTCTCTTTGATAGAAAAAAAGTTAAGCAAAGAATTTATCTTTAGGAATTAAGTAAATCCTTTTCGAACCGCGCAGCCATCTTCATCTTCAGACTACCTAGATATAGGATGTTCGAAGCTTTGTTAAATCAATGGAATTTTATTGACATTCCACTTTAATTTTTGTGTAAAGTATCAAGTTTTTATGAATTAAAATACCTAAAAATGGTTGCATGGCGAATTTTTCGATAAAGTCGTTTCGCTCTGGATTTAAATTTAGTATTTAATTGAAAAGATTGAAAGAAGTTATTTATTTCAAAATTATTAACAGTAAAATTTGTGAAACAAGGTTTAAATATAGAAAAAGTAACTCAAATAAATGGTTTTTTTAAATGAGAGTTTAATATAATTTTATATTTCTTTTTACAACGGTTTTTTTTTTTTTAAAAAAAAACAAAGGTGAAAAAATCATTTTAAAAGGACATTCTTTTTGCCAAAAGAAAATAAGTTCAGCTCAGGTACATAAAAAGTATTTTATTTATCCGACGATCGATGTATTTGTCTTACAAATTACAGCTGACAGTTAATGCAGTCCTAAAAGCTCTTTCAAACGCAAGCAGCTTCTAGTTCCGCATTCTTTAAACCACTTCCGCGTTATTTAATTAACGTCGTTTTTTTTTTTTCTTTTGAAAGTTTAAATAATATGCAATCACTTACCAACATCGAGCGTACGTTAGAAAAATCAGATTAACAATTTTTTTGAAAAAGGTATGTACATATATTTATATTTGAGATGCTAGTTAGCCGCATAGAAGTTCGTTGACAAGATTTGAGCTGAACTTGTACCGCGTGTTTTTTAAAGCAAACGTAATCTGCATTTATAAACAATGAAAAACGGAAGATAAAATTAACAAACAATTCTTTCCAGACGGAGGTTGTTTACACTTTATTTTAAATTTAAAAAAATATATTTTTTCAAGAAAAACTGATTTCGTTTATGTTTTTCCCTCTTTTTTTTTTTTAAAAAAATTTTCTCTTATACGCGTTTTTTTAATATTTTAAGAATTTACAACTTTTATATAAACATATGAGATAATGTATAATATTTTGCTTACGTATTCTGTAAAGTCGCTACCCATATTTTATTATTTATTAGCTACGAAATTTGTGTCATGGTAAGTAAAATTACAAATGTAAAAATTACGTAAATGCATTTTACATAATGTATTTACTTTTATTGCAATAAGAAGCTATTGTACATAATTTAATAAAGTTTAATAAAATTTTTAGCTAACCCCCTGTATAATGTAAAAGTTTATTAAAGAATATTTTTAGTGTCTTACGCGACTGTTATAATCATATTGCGAACAGATATAGAAATAGAAAAAAAATAGAAAGGTTTTTATTTACGGCACCCGTTTTAAGCACGCGCTACAATCTTCAACTAAAATTTTGAAAAATATTATGAAGCAACGGAAAACTGGGAAGGAATTTTACAGTGATCACAATACTCAGTTGAGTGATTTCTCGAGCGATATCTTTCTTCGCGATTACGCTCTAGTGTTCTTTTTTAAAATTTCGTAATCAACCAATTAAATGTTCGATAAGTGATTAACTTTACTGAATCTGTCTTTCCGTTCTTTAGATAAATTTCGTTCTTAACGAGATCTATTTAGAGATTGAATTAGAATGTCATAAATATTCTAAATAATCCGATTACAACCGTAATTGTGAAGTGCATTCCTAAAAAAGGTATGTTATCGTTATTTTACAGTAAAAAAGGAACAATACATTCAGAAGTTCTTTTTATTTAATTTGCAGTGATGTCATCCAAAATTGAACAGATAATTGGTTTTTTGTTTGGATGTTACCCTTCCAATAGCGGTCTTAAAAGCAAATAAAAAATGACATGAATAGGAGAAAGATGAGCAAAGACACTATTTGAAAACTAAATGAGGTACGAAATTAATCCAAAGTTTTTCTAAAATGGTTTCGAAAGTCATTATTTTGCGCGGCCGCGAAGAAAATTGCCACAAAAACTGCCGCTTGAATTGCCACAAAAATGGCGGCAACTATGTGAGCGGCCAAATAAAAAGGGGGTGAACTCAAAAAGAAATCGTTTTAAGATAAACGAAAAGAACCCTCGATTAAGAATAGCGCTGACTTTCTACAGTAATGTTTGGCTTATTCTAAACCTATTTATTCAAAAGAAAAGCAACACCTTACTGTAATTTTAATTCTGATTTATTGTTCTTTGAATACAGTCTAAGTCTTTTATTGAAAGTATGACTTTTAAATTTATTATCTTAATGGTCGCTCTGGCCAACGCAGAGTAAAACCTGAAAAAACTTTATCAAGAAAGTATCACTATCTGACTTGCCATGTTCGATTATTACTCCTTATAATGATCAAATGTCATTTGTGTATGTAAGAAATGATTTCACGCCATTTTGATTTTCACACCGTTTTGATTTACATATTTTGTTTAAAAACTATACTCTTGATTAAAACCAATCAAAAACAGCCTCAATTTAACTCGAAGTAGGAGGCATGATCCTGACGCCCTCCTCCTCCATTCCACATATCACTTTTCTCCCACCTCTTTTTAAACACGAAGCTAAAGACTAATGAAAAAAACGAGGGCTGTTCGATAACTTTCTAGAATATTGGCAATAAAACTATCATTTTTAACATAAAGTAAGATTTGGTTTTCAATATAATCTTCCTCAACTTCAAGACAGTGTGTCCAACTTTTTCCAATAATTCTTTTATAATATTCATAATTGACTATAATCAATCATCATTCCAAATTTGTTTGCAGTCCAAGGAACTGTTGTTATTACCTTACCAGCTCAGAAAGCAGTCTCTGCTTTCTTGGCACTTCTAACAGTTCCCATCCATCGTCTAGACTGCTACTTTTGCTCTGGTGTATAGTTAATCCAAGTTTCATCAATTTTTTATGAAACTGCGCTTGAAATCCATTTTAATTTGCTTAAAACGATCGAGCACCATCATTTTATGCGTTATTTTTAGGAATTATCTTATTAGGTGGCCTAGGCACGAAGTTCAAGCTCGTTTATAAACTTTATGTTTAAGATTTGGTATTTTTTTACTCGTCAGGTAGTTTTTGTGATGCTTTTATCGCTTTCGGAGTTACACCCTGCTCCATGTTTGTTACAACCTGCCACGTTTTTAGGAAGAGTAAAAACTTAAAAACTGTAAGTATTTAAATGAAATACAACAAAAGCACGTCAATGCAATAAAATAAATTGAGCTTATATTAAATAGTGTTATTACAATGGAAGGCGAACGCCGTTTAAATAACAATAAAATTTTAACAACTTACTTTCCAGTGTACTTATCTTGAATATTACAAAAGAAGGCGAATGTAGTTTAAATAATGATAAAATTTAAACAACTAATTTTCCAATGCACTTTTAAAATGATCAAAATCTGATTATAAATGATAATTACTAGCAATAATAAAATTTCTGACACTTGATCTAATTAGATTCACTCACCGTTAGTCATTGAAACAGGTAACATTTCTAGTATAACCACTTCCAATTCCGTTTAGCTCGGTCTCTCCTTTTCTCATTAAAGAGTGGATTTTTAAGTTGGATATGTTAAAAAAAACTCGTTGCAATACATCCTTAATTATATAACGTGTTTTAAGGTCAGAGAATTCAAAGCGTAATTTCTTACCTTCTGGCTTTGCTAATTTATTTTTGCCAAATTATTAGATTAATTTTGTCAGATTATAATCTCGTTTAAAAATTATGGAATGGCGATCCTTTTTAAAAGCGGAAAAATCCGATCTAAAAAAATCCTTCAAAATTATCTAAAAAAAATCTGAAAAAATTTATCTAATAATCTGACAAAAATAATCTAATATTTATTAGATTAATTTTGTCAGAAATTTATCAGCTCGGATTTTTCAGCTTTTAAAAATGATTGCCAATCCAAAATTTTTAAAAGAGATTATATAAATAGATTATTAGATTATAATCTGACAAAATTAAACTATAGATAGATTATTAGATAACAAAAATGTAAAGTTTCAAAAACGTTTGATCAAATACACTATCAAATCCATTTTTTTTGGCAATCTAAATCCAACCAAATCCTTTTCAGCTATCAGTAGGGGAAATGTGGCCATGGTAG
This sequence comes from Hydra viridissima, assembly GCF_058129835.1. Lineage (NCBI taxonomy): Eukaryota > Metazoa > Cnidaria > Hydrozoa > Anthoathecata > Hydridae > Hydra > Hydra viridissima. The sequence goes on from NW_028324300.1 coordinate 34,090,704, forward strand.
CATGATGATATACTGGTAATATTTCTAAAAATTGAATTTGGATGAAAGTGGAAGGCTCGTATGTCTGTATGCATGTTTCATTAGTTCTTCTAGATGCACGTACCGCCTTCACAAATATCTTTTTGTAATAAACAAATGCAAATTTATGCAAGTGACGCATAGTGTTAAAGTTCTTATACATGTAATTTATGTAGGTGATGCAGTAATGCCAATGTTGTTGTAGAATTATATTCAAGTTTCGATATTTATCTTTTCAATTGCAAGAGGCCTGGTTATAAAATAAAGATGAAGCAATGAAAAAAGCTATAGGAAGAGGGAAAAATTGATTATCGGTGGCAAAAAAGTTTTTATGTTCAGGTAACATATTTTCGTAGGAAGTTTAGAAAAGGTAGCGGTGCTACCAAATGAAATTTGGAAGGCCCCGACTTTTAAAATTTAATCTTAGAATCTTAGTAGTGCTGATCCTAACCAACACTTGACCGTAATGTGCTCTTTAAATACATTTGATATATTTATATGTGCTCTTTAAATACATTTGATATATTTATGCATTTTAGTGGTAATTTTTCCTCAAAAATGGTATTTAAAAGTGAGTTGATACTTCAATTGGCAGTAAATCATTTTGCTATGTAAATCGGTCGAAGGAGGGGAACGGTTCGCCACTAGTAGTGTTTAAAAACGGCTAGAACATATATGCTATACCACAGAGCGCATATACACCACTAAGAGATTAGTTTTTGTTCAGTGATAAAAAGTTAGCCGTTTCTGATTTGTATGTTAAAAAAAAAATACGCCAGCAAATGTCATGCTTTTGCCAAAACCTGAATACATCTTTTTAATCTAAATGTTTTTGAGAACTGGATATTACAAAGTGATAATAATAATGATCTAAGAAAAATAAAGAAACCAACAAGTTTGCCAATGCCAGTGTCCTGTAGCTGAAACTAACACCATATAATGGAAAAAAAAAAACGTAGAAAAATTGGTCTTCTGAATACAAACCTGGACTAAAACAAACTAAAACCCAAAAATTAACTTTGAAAAAGTATACGTTTTAACGGAAAATATTCGGCCCAATTTTTTTCGAAAATTTATTGTGTAATTTTAAATTTTGAACTTTTGAGTGTCGTAATTAAAACATACGGCATACAATTTTCTGTCGGAAAAAATAAACTTTTACAACGCTTTAAGAAAATGGTTTTCACAGAAAACCTTCATACAAAAGTAATTTTCGGTCAAAAAAGTTTCTATAAAAATTGCAACTAGTCAAAAAAAATAAACTAATAAGATTTTCTATATATCTAAATCAAACCCATCAAATAAGTTGCTAACTAGGATTGTATTCATTCTAAGAATGTACGCATCCTCACGGTTCCAAGATGGAATTCATCATTAGCTAATCTCGGTACTTGCCAGAGAAGTAACGTAATGTAATTGAACCATTAATTTCTAACAACACATTCAGAAAAATGCTTTTGATCATGTTAAATGATGAGAGATACCATATTATGATTCGTGATGAGAAATACCATATTATGATCCGTGCAGCTCGGTAAATTTTTATTTACAGAAAAGAATTTAAAATCTTAAAACTCAAAAATGAACTCTGTTTCTAGAATTTCACAAAATGAGAGTTGTTAAAGATGAGAATGGTTCAAAAATATACTACCAAAATGGTATTAAATCTTTGATAACTATCGATTTTTTTTGACAAAGTACCCAGTTACGTCATTATGTTGATAAAAGTCAGTTTTTCTTGAGGAGTTGAGATAATGCCACACTTGTGTACATTACGGAAAACGACAAATTTTGAACAACCATCAATGAGTGCAATAGAACTGTAGTCTACGCAGATCGCACTCATTCCAGTTCGAGTTTTATCTCTGCATTTCATTTCTGCATTACAGTTCACTCCTCTGTTCGCCATTATGCTACTGCGAATAGTCGATACTCGCACATGGGCGTGTTCGCAAATAATAAATGTTGTTAGCGAAGCGACTGGTTTAAACTTTTTGATGTTAGACATGATAAATGCAAAGGTTTTGTTTGATTTTTGTATAAAACACGAACTAAATTTAAAAAAAAAAAAAATTCTTATTTGAATATTCTACAAATATACAGTATTTTGAAATCCAATTTCAAGCGAATCTTTAAAATAGTTCTTGTAATAAGATAAACTTAACTTTGATAGAACTTTAAAAAAACAGCTGTTCATTGGATATAATAGAATATGAACTTAACAGACTTGTAAAAATGTAATCAAAGATGTGAGGCTAAAAACAATTTTTGGCTTTGAACCTTAGTTGAAGCTCAAATACCACGATAGTGCTTTTAAAACAAAACACAGTATCTATGAGGCACTCGTCGCATAATTAATTGTTTTACTTACCCGCTCTATAAACACCAAATTCAATGAGAAATCACAGTTTTATTTCGTATAATCATGGTATAAAGATGTTAAGTTTATTTAAATTTCTAAAGGCAGTAATTATATTAAATTACTAAACGTGAAGTATTTTTCTAAAAGATCCCTTTATTCTTCTGTCTCTCTCCCTCGGGGAGGCTTTAGGCACCGCACTGACTGTGGCACAAAAACAAACTTTCTACAACACTCCGTCAGTCCCCCCTACTACTTGGAACAGTTCTCTCAGATTATAACTTTTCTTCAATAATCTTTCATCAACAACAAAATTTTGTGCGAGTGGAAAGCACATTACCTGGCACATGTAGTTTAATAGTTTTCAAGATTAAAAAAAAAAACAAAACATGGCAGCCTCTAAAGGTGCATTGCAAAAAATCAGGAACTTTTTAATAGGGGTATATTTTTTTCCTTTCTTTATCAAGTTATGTAATATAAAAAGCAGCTATTCCCTTAAGTCTAGCTCAAAAAAGCAGACAGGTAAAAGACTATTAACCAAACAGTTAGAGTTCTTAGTAAATAAATGTGCATTTTGATGGGAATAAATAATTTGTTTTATTTTACAGAAAGAGTACAACATACAGTTAAGATATGCAGTAGATCAAGTTAAAAGGTTAGAAAACAACTTTTTGTATGTTCTTTAAACTTGAATGAAACAAAAAACACAATTTGCAAAAAATTTTTAACAAGTAACTTTACTTATCTTTTTAAAATAACTGAGCTTTTTCTTGCTATTACTATTATTTTTACTTTTTACTACTATGTTTGCTTTTTCTTACTATATTTACTTACTTTTATTTTTTTTTACAGAACTCAGGATCCTCCTAATTTACCTTCTGGTGTTGCTCATAAGCTTAGTAATAATTATTATGGTCTCACACGAGATCATCGACGTGAATCTGCACCTCCAAGACGTATTACTAAAAGTAACTTGCAACTTAAGTCTGGGGAAAATGAAACAAAGTTTGTTTTAATTTCTAATAATTTTGTATACTTAATAGATTTATACTTTTTTATCTCTAATCTGTGAATTGAATGTAATTCTTTGAATCAGTCTTATGTTACTGTTTAAGTTTTATCATATCTGTTTGAATAGATTGTTAATTTTAAATTATTGCATGGCATCAGAGATAAGTTTAAATAGCTTTAGATATTTACATCTTAGTTATTATATTTTGCTTATTCAAGTTCTTGTAAAAAAATTTTTCTTCTATTTTAGGCTAAAGTTGGTAGCTCCTGGTGAAGTCTTCCCGCCTGTCTAATTATTTGTTTTATTGATTTGTTATTTGAATTCTTTAAATTGTTAACTTTTTCATAACAAATAAAATTCTCTATATAAAACAACTGATTTTTCATTTTAAAAAAAGCAGAGTATACAATGTGGTTATTAAAAACAATCAATCATTCTAAAGCCATAATTCCTTTTGTTGATATAGTAACTAGATTTAAATCTTAAAATGCTAAAAAATTTAATTTTTTTTTTTGAAAACAGAAGTTGAAAATAAAAGATTTTTTAAATACTTTTGTCAAAATAATTTATAAATAGTTAATAATTAATAAATAGCATTACATATTTGCACTACAGTTTGGATTCTTGTTTCTTTATATAGGATGTTTCTTGATATGTTGTGTAGAATATTATAAATATAGGTTTAAAATTTGTTAATGTTTGTTATTATTTTTAGTTTTAAATAATAAATCGACTCATTAGAATCAGTTTTGTAAAAATTTCTATGATGAACAGTTGGAAACATGTTCAACTGTTGCAAAAGTCTTTGTTATGCAGGTATTCCTCCTCATTCCTCCACATTCCTCCTCAAATGAAATGTATACAAATAGAAAACTATTCACCAACCCTTTCTGGTTTGAATATTAACAAAAAAGCACCTACAAAGACTGACCTCAAAGCAAATGAGGTTCTTGTGAAAGTTTTTGCTGCTTCTGTAAATCCGATTGATATTGAAATGACTCATGGATATGGTCATACTGCTGTGAACTTTTTAAGAAAAGCAGAAAATGTCTCAGAGTTCCCTTTGATACTTGGTCGTGATTGTTCTGGAGAAATTGTTGCTGTTGGAAAACAGTTTCACCGGCTTCCAGTTGGAAGTCAAGTGTATTGTGCTCGATGGGTGGTTGGGCAAGGAACTCATGCAGAATATGTTATTATTAAGAAAAATGAAATAAGCTTGAAACCCAAAAACGTGTCTCATACTGAAGCAGCTTCTCTTGCTTATGTGTCATGTACTGCTTGGAACTCCCTGATAAATTCAGGTGCTGTTCCCATCAATAGATTCAAGCAGAGAAAAAGAATATTCATTCCTGGTGGGTCAGGAGGATTGGGTTCTTTTGCTGCACAGCTATGTGTTGCATATGGACATGATGTTGTAACATCTTGCAGTGAGCAAAATATAGGTAAATTGCAAAAAATTGGATTGAGAAATATCCTGAACTATCAATCAGAGAACTATTTGAAGGATCTTTCAGCAGCTGGTCCATTTGATGTCATCCTTGATACATTAAAGGAAAAGTTTAAACAGCAGTTTTTAACTGTGTTAAAGAAAGATCAAAGATCATTCTACATCTCCCTTAGTCCAAGTATTTTAAGGGACATAGATCAGAGTGGATTGGCACTAGGCTTACTAAAGTCTGCTGGTAACTATTTTAGCACTTTAGCCTGTCAAATAAATGAAGGAAAGGGATTGTATCACTGGGGGTTTGTGAACCCCAGTGGTTTAATTCTAGATAATGTTCGATTGCTTATTGAAGAAGGAAAAATACTTCCTTTAATTGATCGTGTATTTGACATTGATGATGGAATTGACAGCTACAAATATCAGTCAGATAAAAAGTCATGTGGAAAAGTTGTGATTCAATTTTCTTAGTCAAGAAATATATTGTTTATGTGATAAGATTTTTACTTGTTATTTTAAATTTTATGTTTTGTTGTTTTGTTATGACAATTAAAATTTTATTATTTTTTATTATGAACTCATACTGATTTTTTTTACTCCCAAATATGTATGTAAGTTTAAGTTTTTCAGACATTGGTTTTGGTTCTGTCACAAATAGTGCTATTCTAAATATCATAATTATAATAAAAGGGAAATTTTATTTGAAAAAATGTTATTAGGTAGCATTAAATTTTTTTTTTATAACAAAAATATTTATTGAATTTATTTATGATCAAATGTGTGCTGAACTTAAATGTTGAAAAAATTTGATTGGAAATGTAGATTGGTTTTTTAATTACTTTCTTTCATTGTTAAGAGTGTTTTATTAATCTGCATCTATTACTCCTAAAAAATTTCAAAATGAAAGGGTTTATCAGTAAAGAAGAATTTGAAAGATGTTGTCAGGATATTTGTGCTTTAAGTAAGAAGTTCCAAGACAGTTTTGTGTTACGAACTGACCAAGTAATGTTATTTTAAAGTCAATAAAAAAAAAAATTGGTTTGTTAGCACTATTGTATTAATTATTTTTGCATTATTAATTGTGCATTTTAATTATAATTCATGTTTGTTAAGAAAATTTAGTTTAGTTATATCATTTAGCAAATTTTTTATCATAAATTTTAATCAAAATTCTAAATGTTAGGATGAAAACTGCTATATGGTGAGAAAATCTGTGGAAGAGCTTATAGCCACAAGAGAAGAAAATATACTTACAGACTTTGAAGAACTAACTGAGAGTCAGGTTTTTATCAGAGTTTTTTTAAAATAAGTTCTCTTATTATTATAAACAAAATAAAATAGTAGAAGCAAAAATAAAAAATCTTTTGTCAATATTTAACATTGTTATTCGTACGGAAATAACTCTTGATTGATCAAACATCCAATTGAATTATCTTCTATTTATATTGTGGTATCAAGGTTATATTAAGATGTTAACATTGTTTTATAGTTATCTATTGCTCCTTCAAATAATTGTCATTTGGTCACTTTTGAACACCACGTCCTTTACAGTAACAGTTTTAATGTTCCTGTGCTGTACTTTATAGCTTATCATCATGGTATGAGTTAAAATTTTAAAATTTTTCTGTATGTTTGGTTATAAATTTTTTTTAATAATAAAAATGAGATTAAATAGGGTAACTAATTTGATAATTAAATGACTCATCTTTTTTTTTTTTTTCAATATGGCTAGTTTTAGTATAATAATATTAACTATGAGAAACAAAAATACTTTTCTAACAAAAATCTTTTTCTAATATACATCAAAAATTACTGGTTTTACATATATAATGCTTAGGCTATCATTTATTTTACAAATTGAAAAAATTACTGCTATCTCCCTAAAATATTTTCCTGAAAAATATTTTTTTAAGTTAACCTTTCTACTCAGTATTTTCTTTAGGAAATAGGAGGTAAAATTGTTAAATAATGTAGAATTAACATGTTTATTACAAAAAATAGCGTTTAATAACTAAAGTATAAAATTAACTTTTCATTCATGATCTTGAGACATTAAATTTAAGATCTTTTTTGCAAAAACCCTAAAAAGTATAAGTAGGTTGGGTTTTTGTGAATTATGAAAACATTAAATGTATTTGCATTAGCCAAATTAATAAAGTTGATTTTCAAATTAAATCTAAATACAATCTGACTTGATGAAAAATATTTTTCCAATATAGTTTTTAGTCTTGCATGTTTCATCTGTAATATTTTATATTTAAAGGTTTTTTGTGTGACAGCTCTATGCTTATATTTTGGTTATAGATGGAAGTATGCTTTCTTTGGAAACTATTTGGAGTCATGTGCCAAAGCAACATCAGCATGCTTTGCAGGAAAAATGGTCTTTCATAAGTCAACAGGTGCAGAACTGTTATGCTACTTCTAAATTATTTTATTTAAAAATCCATTAATTTTTTTTTTCATAATTTTTTTATATTAAGATATATTATTATAAATTAATATTATAATATTATTTAAAATAATATAAAATGATATTAAATATATAATAATATTATAATGTTATTTAGTTACATTATTTAATTATATTATTCAATTACATTATTTTATTATATTATTTTATTATGTTATTTTATATTATTACATATTATTTTATTATGTTATTTTATATTATTACATATTATTTTATTATGTTATTTTATATTATTACATATTATTTTATTATATAATAAATCAATAAACTTATACATTTGCATTTAATATCAAATTTGATTAAAAATTTTAAAGAACACAGTCATAAAATAATTAAAACTATTTTTCTTTTGTGAACCTTCTTTAATTTGTAACTTAGGAGCATCCTGTATTAGGATGCATATATTATCATTTGCATCCTTGCCACACCAGTAACCTGATGAAGAATTTTGAGTTAAATGACAGGTATATTGCAAAAGAAGTGTCTTGTTGTTTTTTGTTTTTTTTTTAATTTGGCATTTGCAGCATATAACAGCTAAACCCACCACTTGTATTTTATCTTGTGCTCCTAAAAAGTTGCAGTTTATGTAAAATAGTCTAAACTGTAATTAATGTATGTGGTGGAGTATTAATTATTTACAAGAAAAACGTTTTATATTTTTTTTGCAAATATTTGCCCCTTTTTTTTTAGACTAAAAAACTATGTTTTGACTTGGTTGAGTGCTGTTGGTCCAGTAGCATGTTTAAACTTAGAATTGGAATATTTCAAATAGTACAAACAAAATGTATTCCACTTCAAGTATTCTCTTTAACCCGAAAGTAAAAGTTTAACAAACTTTACTTGTGAAAAAGATTTTCTATTGATTCTCTACCATCTAAAATAGATTTACTTTAATTTTAATCTGAAATTCTTCTGTTTAAAAATAAAAAAGAAAAAAATCTTCTGTTAGGGAGGTAAACATATGTTTGCTACAATGTTTAATAAGCTTTGTATCTTTTTATTTATTACTTATTTGTATCTACGAATTCGAAAGTTGTTATTAAATTATAAAGACAAATTATACACTGCTTTAAGTTTAAAGGTTTTTTTTTTTTTTTTAGGTGTAAAACTCGACGTTAGAGAGTAAAAAATTTCCATACATTCTCATTTACCCTCCATCACCACCACCACCACCTCGGACTCTTGGTTCCAAACGTCGTGATGAATACTCCTCACAAACGATGTATTTTTTCTTTAGAGTTGATGATAAAAATAGGATTGATCCAATTTATTTTAGCCGTTTGTCTACTGTCCACTCCAGTCATTATTTGGCTCAATTTTGTCGTTTACGTGAAGAATTTTTAAAAATTTTGTCGTTTACGTCGACATGAAAATTTTTTTCATTTAAATGAAAAATTGGATCACTGGTGCTTTTGTAGGCTGCATGTCGCTTTAAATTTTTTTTTATAATTGAAGAAATTTTTTACCAGATTTATTTTGTTTTCTAAGTTACACAAGTTGACCATGAGAACGAAATACCAAATGGGTTATGGATTGGTGTTACACCCTTATGATACCCTTAGGAAATTACATTTAAATATGTATATGTAAGTAATTTATGTAAATGTGTTTGTGTCTACACACTTATATATATAAATTACTCAAAATAGCGTCAAGACCCCATGCCACCTAAATAATTAATACTTTCTGTGTTATTCTACATGCAGTTTTTGAGCTTACTCTAAAGAATGATTGAGATTCGCTAACATTCAATGGCCATTTCGATTACAACTATTGTAAATATTGTAAGGAAAAGTCACCAATACTATTACACGAATTGGGAATTATAAACGGAAACTAAAAATAAACGATAAAAAAATTTGAAATTTCCTTACCGTGGTGAAACTTACAAAGTCATATACTTAGAAAGTCCTAATGTAAGAAATAATAAACTTTGAATATGTAAAATAAACATTTGGAGAAAATGATTTAGTTATTTTAACTAACTAGACATCTAGTTAAAAAAACTTTTTGGAATTTCCGTGCACATAAAAACACCTAAAAATTTGTGCATCAGATTCCACTGGGTGATTGCTCAAAGTAAAACATCCGCGTTTCAGTAACAAACACGACGTGACGTGACAAACTTTTTTTTAAGTTATGTAAAAATAAATTTAACACAGTTCTGAATTTTACTTTTTACATTTTATCTTTGTGTGTCTATATATATATATATATATATATATATATATATATATATATATATATATATATATATATATATATATACAGTGGTGGCCAAAAGTCTTGGAACAAAACATTTAACGACCAATATTTTGATCTAAAGTATAAATTTTGAAGGTTTGAGGTATATTTTTAAAGAGAATGTTGTTTAAAAAAATACTTAGAACTTATTTATTTTTTTATTTATTTTACTTAAAATATTTACTGTAACATAAAATATGTTGTTCCAAGACTTTTGGCCACCACTGTGTATATATATATATATATATATATATATATATATATATATATATATATATATATATATGTATATATATTTATATATATATATATATATGCATGCATACATACATACATACATACATACATACATACATACATACATACATACATACATACATACATACATACATACATACATATATATTTACATATATACATATAATCATATTTTAATCTTTTATTATTCTAATTTCTTTATATTTTTACCTCTAATTAATAGCATTGCTAAATACTAAACTGTGGTTTACAATAATAGCATTTAAACTCTTGAAGTTTTAAAAATATTTACACTAGGTATAACATGCTTGATTATTATTGCAGACGTCATGAGAGGTTTTACACACACAAGTGTAACTTCCCTCAGTGTTGTGACATTCGGAATTTGAAATGCATCTAGTTTTTTGTTTTCCGTTTTTTTCTTGCTCACATTCATTTATATCTAAAAGATTAGAACTAAAATGTGTAAAATATAAATATAATAATCATTAAAACGTATTTTTAAAACAAAACAACTTATTCTATTTGCTCTTACAACTTTAAAAACGTTTTTTAGCATCTTATCCCGTTATTCATTTAATTTTACAGTTAAAAACTGCATTTGATATATTTGATAATCTTTTGATATATTCTTACCTATGCATCCTACATCATCTTTGCTTCTTTCATAACCTGTATTACAAATGCAATCGTAAGAACCTTCTTTGTTTTGGCAAATTTCATTCTTACCACATACAAATTTTCTTTCATCACATTCGTTAGTATCTGAAATAAACATTAAGTTTAATCAAATATCAGCTAATTTCAGTTTAAATCAATTTATATTAGCGTAAGATTTTTAATTTCGGAATTATATTGTATGATCGGCATCTATAAAAGTGCAGAGAAACGATTTCAGACTAAAAAGACAAGTATTATTTTTCCAGATATTATTTATATTTAGAAATTTCAATTCTCTACCGGCTGATGATTGTTCTAAACTTTTTTTATCACTTTTTTTTAAAACGCAACTCAAAAAAATCAGGTTTTTAAAATCACTATTTTAATTAGTTCGTATTCTCATGAAAACGATACCTTGACAACCAGTTCCGTTCTTTTTTCCATCACCATGATAACCACTAGGACACGTGCACTCATATCCACCATCGAAGTTTTTACACTCCGATTTGACATACTGATTATATATACATGGATAACCTTCAACTTCTGATGCGTTTGCACATTCGTTTATATCTAAACGGTATAAGGACATTTAGTTAAACAGATTTTTGTTTAACTAAATGTTTTTGTTCCTATAGTTTCCTTGCGGCTATAAATCTATAAGCTAAAAGAAAAAAACCATAAAAGAAACTGTCGGAAGATAGAAAAAGATTTATTTATAAAGCTCTTCAAAATAATCATCCTTAATACCAACATTTACTGCATCAACGATGATCAACTTACCTACACAATTCTTTCCACTTGTATTAAGAGTAAATCCATCTTCACAGACACATTTAAAAGATCCCAATGTATTTACACAACGAAGGTGTTTATCATTTAAGTCACAATCATGCATTGATTCTTCACACTCATTACGATCTATTACAATCATTACAATCATAAAAATCTCACTTTCAAAATATTCATTTTAGGAACAATAATATGTATGTATGTATGTATGTATGTATGTATGTATGTATGTATGTATGTATGTATGTATGTATGTATGTATGTATGTATGTATGTATGTATGTATGTATGTATGTATGTATGTATGTATGTATGTATGTATGTATGTATGTATGTATGTATGTATGTATGTATGTATGTATGTATGTATGTATGTGTGTATGTATGTATGCATTAATAAATATACACATATTTACAAGCAAAATACAAATCCATAAGTTTATTGTTCGTATTTATATATTGGTACAATGATAGCAACTAATTTGATAGAAAAATCAAAAAAATGACCATGGCAAGCGTGCTCTTCCACTTCTCTGTTTCTTTTATAGCCATGCTTGCAAAAACAAACATAAGACCCCCGTGTGTTCCAACATGTTCCATTAATGAAATCACAAAGTGCTTGGATGTTTCCCTTACTATCGACTTCACACTCGTTTATGTCTAAAGAAAAGTAAAGAGTAAAAGTCTCCTTCAATAATCAGATTATACAAAAACAATACAAAAAACTAATTGAATCTCTTAAAATTTAAAACATTTTTTCAAACTAAGCATTCTATCTTTTTGGTTGCTAAGGATGACTATTAAAACAAAAAAACTGCTAAATTGGGAGGAGGAGGGGGGGGGGAATGTTAACTCAAGGAGGACTTTTTCATTGAGGTCCCTCAGAATTACACTTGAACTTTATAACTAATGTCCCTTTGAATTGTGTAAATAATGTGTAAGTATGTGTAAATATACCACTACATCGCTCATTATTTGTTTCAAATCCTTCTTCAAACCCTTCATTGCATGAGCAGTTGTAGCCTAGTGTTTGGTCAACACATGTTGCTTCTTTGGAACAGTTATGCTTGTGTTCAGGTTCTGTGCACTCATTGATTGCTAAATTGAAGTTGGGTGATTTATACTTAATACTGATTAGAAATTCAATTGATATTAAACGGATAACGAAATACTAATTCAATATGCTTTTTAACAAAAAATGGATGAATATATATACCCAGACAAGTTTTCTTGTCGCTGGAAAGAGTTAACCCTGATGGACAAAAGCATACATATGAACCAAAAGTGTTGCGGCAATAGTCAAAATGTTTTGTACCTCCTCGATAACATTTGTGTGTTCCAATTGCACACTCATCGATATCTATAAAAATAAGGTTTTTTTTATTCAAACAAACACAATTGTGTAACTTTACGTAAAATACAGGGGTGGGGGTGGGGGGTGGGTGGGGGTGCGCTTAAAATATAAGGCGTTGCTTAAAGAGAGAATGGATTTAAATATTTGATGGTGTGATTACATTTTTAAAATTTTTTCTTTAATATTGTGAAGAAAATTTACGAAAAATACAACAGAAAAATACAAAACAGAGCCACGTACCAAAATGATTTTAAAAGTTGTTCAATTATTTTTATGCAGCTGGCATATTATATAATTTTTACGTAATCAAAAATGTTATTAAAAATGTTATGTTATCAATTTAATATTAATTTGTACCATACCCGAACATCCTGTTCCACCTTTTGATGTTATTTTACCGTTTCCTTTCCACCCAGCAGCGCATCCACAATAGAAAGATCCTTCTGTATCAGTGCAATACCCGCCATACTGCTCCTTTACGCAGTGGTTATGTTCAACTAACTTGCATTCGTTAATATCTGAACAATCAAAATTTAACAAATTATGTAAAAATAGCAAAAAAAAGCAATTATAGGAGATTTCTTCAAAAGTTGGAAATTTCCTTGCAAATTTCTTCAAATTTGCAAGGAAATTTCCAACTTTTTATTGCGTTCTCTTACCTATCTGATCTCAAAAATAGATTTTTATGTATTTCGTTACAGTCATTATATTTTTTGCTTTTCGTTTTCCTATAGATCAGATCAGATGTTCTTTTCGATTTGTGGTTGAAAAATTTATTTTTGCTAAATCATTTGATTTATAAAAACGTGGGTTACTCGTGTGATTGAAATCCAAACTTTTGAAAATTCGGTTACAATTTAATGTTGATTAATCAGATTCTGTAATGGGTAAAAATTGATAAGTAACTAATCTTGTGAAGTGCACTTTGAGACAGCATTTAAGTTGTCACCTTATGAAAATTTGTTTGCGCCATTTTGAAATTTTAAAGGGAATTTTTTTCTTTTTCTTTTTTTTCTTTCTTTCTTTTTTTTTTTAAGCGATATTTTTTTTTCATTTTATTTCCAAAAGTTATTTCAAACCGTAAAATTCAAAAGTTGTTAGTTAAGTTTTTAAGTTCTTAAGATATGTTGGGTTAGGAAAAAAGCTCGTGATGTTTTTGTCGATAGAAACCAGTTAAATTTTACTTAAATTTTGGTAAAATTAAACTGGTTCCTTTTTTGAAGATATAGATAGGATCATTATTCAACAACAGTAGTTACGAATAAAATTATGGCACCTGTAGCTATGAAAAAATCTTAAAAAAACCTGTAGCAATATGCTTCTCGAGCTCTTCAAAACCTGAGTCATTGATCATACAGATCATTTCAAGAATATCATCGCAAATATTTCAAGAATACCGTCACAAATATTAGCCATAAATTCCTAAACTTAAACTCTTTTTCTTCCATTTTTAGTATCTTACATAGACCCCCCCCCCCCCTACGTTTTTAAACTATTAGAAAAGTGGATTTCTATAGAAACATTATAAACAGCAACAACAAAAAAATCATGTGGAAAATCACTTTTCCCTGAATAGGGCATTACTGCGAAAATATTGTAAATAAAACGCAAAAAAAACTTCTCCCAAAAAATATGAAACCGCTCGTTCGTCAAGTCAACAAAAACTGGTCAACTCAACGAACTGAAACGAAGAAGAACAAGCTTTAATAGCGTTTTGTTTTCAACTGACAAAAGACTTCTTACGACAATTTGACGGTTTACGCCATAGTTTCTTTATAATAAGAAATGATATAAAAAGAAACTATAGAAAACTACTATTTAAAAAAGTAATGAAAAGTGAAAAAGTTCTCGGATTCGTTTCATCTTACTTCATTTAGCGCAAAAAAACAATTTTATTTTTCTCGTCAGTATTTGTCGCAATAGACAGTTTATGCAATTATTTGACAATTTCATTTCTGTTTCGCACTTTGATTACAAAAAGGGATAATATGCTTATTTAGTAGGTCTATTGCTGGGAAGAGTTTTATTATGAGTATGTCTAAATCATTTTATAAACACTTCAAAAATAATAGGATTATTTCAACTTCAAAATTTATCCTAATGCTTTGGAGGGTGAAAAAAAAGTGGTATATGTCAATAAAACCTCACTTTCGCATACTCTTTTAGAGTTTTCTTCAGAACCTAAGCTAATGAATCCATTTTTGCAATAACATTTGTAGCTTTCCCCTACCATCGCGCATATAGCATGTTGGTGACATGGGTTCTGTGCACAGGTTCGAAGTACTTCACCTGGAAAAAAAAATCAAGACGGATTTTACCTGAACCGGACAAATCTAGTTTTTAAAATCTACATTAGATAACGAACTGTTGTCAAATGAAAAACTTTGGTGGATTTCATTAGAATTATATGAAACGACGTAAAACAATATTTTAATAATTAAAAAACTATTTTAAATATTAAAATCCATTTGATAAAAAATTGAAATTCATTTAGAGAGCGGAAAGAAATTGTTTCGAATCAAAGAAATGCTCCTATTGCTCACTGGGTGTCAATTTTGAAGGCTGGTTCAGCGAGAGACGTCGGGAGAAAAAAATATCTAGCATGTAAGAGAAAAAAAAAGGCATAAAAAAAACCTTTTCTGTACTCATAAATGATCCAGTTGATGATAGATCTAAACCCAACTTGAATATATAAATCTTCAAGATGAAAAAGTATTTTTACATAAGCCTCATAAAAGAAAACAAAAAACTGACCTCCCACGTTTTTAATAACTTTAAGCTTAAAGATGGTAGAAACAGAAAACTGAATTTATTCTACAACCTCCAACTTACCAACGACAATCCAATTTTTATGGAGTACAAATTCCTACCTTCCATAACAATTAATCACTTAAATCCTTAAATGAGAAATAACACAATAATTTTGAATACTGAAACTAATCAAGATTAACACAAAAACATACCCAGAGCACCTGATTGGATAATATTGATGAATTGACTCCCCATAAATTCCCACATCGAAGTAAAGGTGGTTTAATCTGAAGAAAGTGTGAAGATAAAAAATGAATATGAGACCAATATGATATGTAAATGAGGCTGAGGATTATTGTATTGCTTTGAATCTAAAACATGCTAAATGCAAGAAAGGTCTTCTACAATTCAAGGCTTGTTGATCCTGGGAGCATAAATCTTGTTTATAAAGTCAATCACAAAAAGTGAAAAATGAATTTTTGTTCCGTATGGGTCATCTTCCCCTATCTCTTTGTACGCTTGTGATCGGTTTTGTACGCTTGTGATCGGCGTTTATACATTTAAAAAATATGAAACATTCTCACACACAAATTATTATTTACTCTCTTAAAAAAAAGATTATTTCTAAAAAGAAACCCGCACGTTGAACATACCTCTGCACGCCAAAATGAACGAGGAAAGGAAGAACAGTCCCAGCAACTTCATCTTTTGCCTAATAAAAGTATTTCTTTTACAACAGATGATTGTGTAACTCATATAGTAAAATCATTGATTTAAATGCACAAATATTTTATCATACGACAAAAACATTTGTATAAAGGCAAGCCAAAAAACTCCACTTAATGATTGTATGAGGCTGATAATTCAATAAAAATTTTTACTTTTATCCTGTAATTTCTAATTTTAAAACAAATATATACAACCTTCTCAAAGAAAGTTGGAGTTTGGAAAAGAAACTGATTTAAAAATGAAATCTAAAAACGAGTACACACTGCAAAGTATTATCTTTTTCAATTAAATTTAAAAAATTTGATTGAAGCTGGATAGCAGATATAGCGATTAAACACTTATGAAGAATCAGTTTCAGTTGACGCTCTCATAAAATTTCCAACAGCAAATTTTTTAACTACGACTTCATCTTGTCCTGCTTTAAGATATTTACGCTGACGCCGATTTTTACGCGTAGATTTTAAATTGTAAACACGAACTAATTTTGTGCCTAACAATCGAAAGATTATTCTTTTGTCTAAGATAATCATTAAAGTTTTTTTTTAAAACCACAAACTTTTTTCTGTTACCTTAATCTGTTTTAATCTTTTTTTTCAAAGTTCCATTTGAGGGGCGTCTGTTAAGCCATTCAACTTTTATTGAGTTTGAATTTTTTTAATTTTTTGATAAACTACATAATTTCCGATGTATGCAAGAAACGTAACCATTCGCTTCTCTAAATCAAGTTTTGTTCTATTGTTTTATTCTATTGTTCTATTGTTTTATTCTATTGTTCTATTCTAAACCTAGTTTTTATAAGCAAAAGGAGATTTACTGATTGTTATGCAATTCATTTTCATATTGGAAAAAGATTTATGCAGAACTACAACTTAGAAAGTTAAAGCTTAAAAAATTGAGTCGAATAACATAGGTGAGATATTTTTGCAGAAACCAGAACAAGAAGCCATAGTAGTAGAAGCCTAATCTTTTTAAGTGAATGTCAGAGTTAACAAACTTTCTTTTTTTTTTTCTTTTTTTTTTTTCTTTTAATTTAATTTTACTTCTCCGCAAGCTTAACGCCTTTTGAAGGTGAGATGTTTAAGCCTTACCCAACCATTTCATCTGAGAGATGTTAAACAGGGTAAATATGATGCAAAAATCATCGACGGATCTGCTCTTAGGACTCTATGTTAAAGAAAAAACTCCACATGATCTTAGACTATTAGACCAAAAAGTGAGAACCTCTTTGGATTTATGTACATAATTAAAATAGTTGAACCCTTGCACAAAAACGGTACATTGACAATTGTCAGGAACTTTTTCAATTAGTTTTTTAGAATGAGTGATGCAAATTTCCCCTTGATCTTAATCAATTTCTCGTTCATATTTTTTCTATAACAAAAGTATTCTGATAACATTTATGTGCTGTATAAGAATTATTGTGACTTAAAATTTACACATTACAATAATTCATGTCACTAATAAATGAGCAATTGAAACTCTTTGCGGCAATTTCAATTTTTACTCTTCATTTTACATTTGAGTTATGAGTATTACTTTATTTACATTTATGCTAAAAAAAAATGTGATATACCAAAATTGGCGCAACAAAAAATAAACATCTGAACTAATATTTAAAATATGCCCTACGTTTTTTTTTTTGCAAGCTTTTTTGCATTGATTTAACAGGATTGTTGCAAATTTCGGTTGGAGCTCTTCTCCAAATGGCATCTTGTTCTTGTTTTAGGCTATTCATGGATCTTATTGGAACTTTGACTAATTCTTTGTCCATCCAACCCCAAACAGATTCAATTAGATTCAAATCTGGTGATCAAGCTGGGCAGGGCAATAAATCTACTTTATCTTCTTTCATCCATGTTTTGACTTTACGAGCAGTAAGAGCAAGCGCCATATCTTTTTAAACCTGCCACCATTCTTTTCGATCAATCACCATGTCTACTGGATGGAGCCATGCAGTTTCTAGCTTCTCTATATATGTGTGTTGGTTGATTCGAGCTGTATAAATGTTACACGCACCTACTCTGTTAAAATTAAAGCAGCCCCAAATACCAACACTCCGACCGTCACCTGGCAACCTTGGTACAACAAAGCGATTGCTATACTTTTTAAATTTAAATCTTTTAACGAGAACTTTGCTCTTTCTGTTCATAATTTCAAAGTTACTTTCATCACTGAAAACTACTTGCTTCCACTTTTCCAAAGACTACCCAATTCTCCCTTAACACCCCCTTAATCTTGTGAGCAAATCTCTAGTAGTCAACATGGGTTATCTAACAGCTGCATAAACACCACTGTTTTTGTTAAGTAGAGTGTTAGCATGGACGTATAAGAGATGGACGTGCAACGATATTGTTTTTTTTTGTGAACCATGCTCGTTGCGCATTGTTTCAAATCTTTTGTTTTAAACGATAGAAATTAAATATTAAAGTCTGTCGGCTTCGTCGAAAATTTTTGGTCTCGCCTAGCCAGTCACATTAACTTCCTTTTAGTTATTCAAGATAACAGCAATGAAACCAAGTTTTAAGCTGAATTTTATATAGCTAGACATACTTAACATTTTAAGAAATAACGCTGATGATGATATAGAAATTGAGATCATTTACTTAACTACTTTAATACATGTATAACTAGAGATATAATAAATAATACAAAGTATCAACTAGTTTTCTTGCTATTTAGAGCAAAATGATTTAATGTCCAGGGAACTACTCTATCTACTATATTGCTGTAGACTTCCAGTTTATGAATAAAAAAGAAAAAAATAATGTCACAGTTTTAAAGAATTTAGCAAAGCCAATTTATGGCAAACCGCAAGAATAGCTAAGTATTTAATATTAGCATAGCGTGATTTACCAACTATATATAAACTAATTTTTATTTGACAAAAACAAATGGATATTATATGCTTTTTATGACAAATAAAATAATATGAAATTTGAAAAACGAAAACATGAAATATCTGGCCGCATTTTGTAAGATAACTATAAACTTGAATAACTTTTTAAAAGGTTTTGATTTATCAAATGAATTATAAAAAAGCCCATCAGAAAATATACCTATAAAAAAATAATTCATAGTAGAATATACCGTCAAACGGGGTGACTATGAACGCTTTTTAAACATTTTTGCATCATATAACAAAACAGTTCGTCGAATCGCTACCTTTTTTTTTTTTTAAAAGAACATTATACTATCCAGCTTCCAGAGTTGGTTCCAGGCCTGATAAATATTATAAAGTAAATACCTCAATTTTCTTATTTTATACGAGCATCTTCGTATTTTTAAAACGGGGATACTTTGAACACGGGATTCGGGGTGACGGGGTTACCAGCAAACATTACAATTGTTGATTGCTTTGAAAGTTCCTGTTTGTTTTCAACACGGTGTCCATGTCCACGACGAACAATAACAGCTTTGGATCCTGGATTATCTGTTATATTGGTCTCGTCATAATTATAGATGTTTTCTGGAGGTATACCTTTTAACTTTTGATATAAGTCGTTAAAATAACGGTCAAGGGTTTCTTCATTGACTAAAGCCCTACTGTGTTTTACATTGTCAGCAACCCTTTTCGTCAAACAATGACTTTTCATGAAAGACTGAACCCAATCTACACCAGGAATATTGTTTTTAAATATAAAGTCTGTTATTTTCCTTTTATCACAATAACATTTAGCTAAAAGTCGAATGTCCAAAGAATTAAGAGGTACTCTCCAATCTGTCATGTAAGTAAGTAATTGTTTGAACAATTAAATTTTCTGCACAACTGTCAAGTCTGGTTTGTCCACCATGCTTTTTTAGAACTGGTTTTACGTTTTTATGGAGAGTTCCTCGCGGAATGTTACAAGCTTTAGCTGCTTTCCTGATAGTTAATCCGTGGTTTTTCACTTTATTTGCTGCTGCTTGTAAGTCTTTTTGAGTGTAATTTGTTTTGTAATCTCGGCTATTTTCCTTTCTTTTGTAATTTCGAGGCATAGTTCCTTAAATCAATAAAAAAAAAACTTGAATTCTTGATTAAAAAAATGTCATTTTTAAATGAGCAAATAATCATTCACTAACAAGTTACACCCTCAATTTGAATTCATTAGAACAATATGTACCTGAACTTGATGTGCAGCAACTTTTATAGAGTTTTGATGCGCGCTTCTTAAGATATAGCTTGATAAGTCAACTAACTGCCCGAACAATGTAACTCATGCTGTTGATATGCGATAAAGAAAAACCGAAAAAGGAAATTATTTTGCTCAGCCTAAAATTAGCTTTTAAATATCATTTTTAATGCAACTGGATCAAAATAACACACAATTTAGATCAAATTGTGTGTGTTGTTTCACCTTTTAGTTAACTTGGTACTGATGTTTATAGTCACCCCGCTGTTCATAGTCACCCCCGTTGACGGTATGTTATGGAGCTTATAGAGTAGTCGAGGCAAAAAATGGCGACATTTCGGAAAAAATATTTAAAAAAACACAAGTTTAAAGTAGGTGAATGAAGGACTAAGGAGTTGAATGAAACAAGATCTTGACAAAAAATTTTATTTAAGCTTTTTTATATTTTGCTATACTTTTTTGAGTCATTTTAAAATTATCCTTACAGGTCTACTTTATCATTGACAGACTTTGTTTACACGAAAAAAGTTTCCAAGTTCACAAATGTTTATCTTGAAAAGATGTTGAAAATCTGTTCGTGCCGACAACTAATTTCCTTTAACTAAGTGTAATTTGTTTAGTAATTTGTCAACGCGTGAAGTAGCTACTTTATCTTGAACAGTCTTATTAAACAAATGCTATAAAAGTTTAAACTAATACCACGTGATCAGAGTTTCTGTTTTAAATTTACGGGCAGCCATTTTAATAAATTTTTTTGTTGACGGGTGAAAATTTAGAGTATGTCGGAAACTCGCATGGCTCTCTGATTTCTGCGGCCTCTTTGATGTAAAACAGTTGCATATCCATCTCTTAAACGTCCATGGTGTTACAGACTGCATTTGAAGAAAAACGTTTTTCACGTTTTTCCTTGAATATTCTGGTAAATTCACGAGAGCTTGATTGGCTTTTACTTGACAAAATATAAGACTGTTTTTTTGTTGTTTTTTTTGCTACCTTTTATAGGAAATTGTCAAACTAACAGACAAACTAACAAAAAAATTACGAATAAAAATTGGGTTGAGAGGAAAGTAGAACGAAAATCAATTAAAAAGTTTGTACGGCTTTTTTTTTCCAACATTTTCCGGTATGTTTTTTGCATTCCTTTGAAAAAATTAAATTAATAGAAAAAGCAACATAAAATGAACTTGTCATTGGTACGTAAATTATAGAGAAATAGTTTTCCTGTCGTAAAAAAAAAATATGGTTACTGTTTTATGATGTTTGAAAAAACAAAAAAAAAATGAATTAAATATTTTACTGCACCAAACTTTTTTGAAAGCACTGTATATACATTACCTAAAACAGCGGTTATGAAATAACACGTCAAATACCTTGCAAAATTGCTAATTTTAAAATAGCCGTTTATTTACGGTCCGACTGGTGCTTAAATAGGCGATAATTCGTCTGACTTTTTTTTCCCGTGAACTTTGCGAAGTTCACGGGAACTTTGGGAAGTCAGACGAGAAAACTTTGGTTTTTGCGCTAATGCAATTTATCATCTACCGGGTAATTCCACATCAAATCACCCAGTCCATTGAACCATGTGTCTTCCTTTTGTGTTATATTTTGACACATTATTCCTTATTATAAAAAAATATTACATGCAAAATTTCAGCTAAAAATGTTGAGCGGTTGACAAGATACTGCAATTTTAATATCGACCTGGTTTCCCAAAATGACCCGGTTTTCATAACATTCTGAAAAAACATTTTTCTTAAAAAAATAAGAAATAAAAATGGCAAAAATATGAAAATAAACATATATAATGTTTTTTTGATGCTGAATTCAATAAAAGTACTTAAAATGCTAAAATATAAAAGGAACATGCTTAAAAGTTAATAAAACAACTAGTTTCTATAAACCAACTTTGGGGCCCAATATCTCAAAACACCCCTGTCAAATTTTTTTTTTTTTTGCTGTTAATATTTTCAACTGCTTATAATCTTACTAGGCACAAAAAATCTAACTGGAAAAACAACTGAAACATATGGAACTTTAATTTCAATGATCTATTACTTTTTCAAGAAATTCCCAAAAAATATTTGTAAATAAAATAAAAATAAGTTAATCGTAATTTAAACAGTCACTTAAATATACAAGATTTTTAAAGGTATTGAAAATGTCAGTTATTTTGACTGTGTTTGTAATAGTTTACAATATTGTTCCCATTTTACTTGTACTTCCTCTATTTCAGTATTTTCAAACACATTGTTTCTACCGGAACTGGAGCAAGCTTGTGGAACAGATAGTTTTTTCAATATGTTGGTGTTGGGAATAAAACAGTAGTCGTCTCTTTCAGGCCAGTTAAAACAGATTGATGGACCATTTGGGTGAAGAAATTTAACTTTAGCATCAACTTTTTCTAGGTTGGATTTAGTTACAATGCCGATCCATTACTACACAGACTACAGCTACATAACAACCTAAAGCAACAGTATCAAGTTGAAATATATCTTGTTTCTTTTTAAGATTGTGGATTATTGAATAATTAATGTCCGTACTACACCTCTTTGCCCCAACCCTGTTATCTCTAAGATCATAAATTGATGAAAGCTACCAGTACCAGGTAGAGTTGTTACACCAGTGTATCTTTCTTTTTGCTCTTCATGTTGCAATTGTAAGTCCAATCCCTTTATGTAAATGAAGTTAACAACCTTGATTTTCTCAATACAAAATTCATACATAGCTTCTGATGTGAGAATTTGGTTTCTGTATGGTCGTTTTAAACTTTTTTGTGCTGTTAACCTTTTTACAGTACCACCAATCCCATTGCATTGTGACTTTCCATGGGACGTGGCAAAAAAGTTCCATTCAACTTTAAGGTCAAATTCACTTTCTAGTTGGCATAGATTGTAAAAGATTTTACAGCTTTTGTACTGTCCTGCGCAACCATCAATTAATATATGTAATTTAGAC
Source organism: Hydra viridissima (assembly GCF_058129835.1). Taxonomy (NCBI): domain Eukaryota; kingdom Metazoa; phylum Cnidaria; class Hydrozoa; order Anthoathecata; family Hydridae; genus Hydra; species Hydra viridissima. Next base: position 34,113,856 of record NW_028324300.1, read on the forward strand.
AGATTGAAAAATTTTTTGATAAAGAAATAATTCAAACCTTTTCAGAATCCCTCTGTTGTATATTTTTTTACACTGATAGATATTGGTTATTTTCTTTATAGATATATTTATATATATATACAATCTACATATATATATATGAAATATATATATATATGAAATTGTTAATTTGTTAAAATTTAAATAAAATTTACCAATAAATATTGTTTTATAACTGAACTTTTTATAAACTAGTTATTATAAACTTTTACAAAATGTAGTTACCAAAATTTTAAAAACAAATGCACATCAATATCACACTTATTCAGTTTTTATATAAAAACATAACAGGATGTTTTTTTCAGTTGTTAAGATCAAATAACTAAGTTATCATATAATTAAGACTTCCTTAAATATAACAAAATTCTTTTTTTTTTTTTTTTAAGGAGTCTATAAACTAAATATAATATTTTACAGAATTCTATTTGCATGTTTTTTAAAATAATTTCTTTAAAAAGTAATAGATCATTGAAATTAAAGTTCCATATGTTTCAGTTGTTTTTCCAGTTAGATTTTTTGTGCCTAGTAAGATTATAAGCAGTTGAAAATATTAACAGCAAAAAAAAAAAAAATTTGACAGGGGTGTTTTGAGATATTGGGCCCCAAAGTTGGTTTATAGAAACTAGTTGTTTTATTAACTTTTAAGCATGTTCCTTTTATATTTTAGCATTTTAAGTACTTTTATTGAATTCAGCATCAAAAAAACATTATATATGTTTATTTTCATATTTTTGCCATTTTTATTTCTTATTTTTTTAAGAAAAATGTTTTTTCAGAATGTTATGAAAACCGGGTCATTTTGGGAAACCAGGTCGATATTAAAATTGCAGTATCTTGTCAACCGCTCAACATTTTTAGCTGAAATTTTATGTGTTAACTTTTCTTTTTAAGATGCAACAGCCAAAGAAATTTTTAAAAAATTTGAGGACCCATGGTTCAAAATTTTCTAAATTTTGGGTGATTTGATGCGGAATTACCCTACCGGAACAAATATGTTCCTGCGGCTTTTCTTTGATCGTTATGAAATATCGTAAAGTTTCGGGGGGTTAATTAAAGGTTGCGCCAAAATTTAGTTAATTAAATTATCAGTGCTATTCAGAAGCAATATGACAAACGAAAAGTCAAAAAGCAAAGCAAAATGTTTAAATTTAATAAATTAAATTTGAATTTAATCTGACTGAACTTGGCCACTACTTACGAGTAAGAAAAGAAAGAGACGAAATAATAATTATTTTTATAAATCTGCAATCAGAAAAAACATTAATTTGAAATTACAAAATACGGGTTTACAAAATATATTCGACGTATGTTTAAATTTGGCAAAAAGTTTGGTTGAAAATAGTTGATTTTTAATAATTGATTTTTAAAAAGTTAATTACCCCCGTCCTTAAACCAGCGAAACGTAATTACATTTCGCCATTATTCATTTTTTTAAATAACCAAAGTTTTCTCGTCTGACTTCCCAAAGTTCACGGGAAAAAAAAGTCAGACGAATTATCGTCTGGTGCTTAAAGAATTTGGAGGTGAGAAATCGAGTGGAATTATGCGTAATCATAAAATTCAACCAAAAGTATTATTTTGAGGTACGATACAATTTAAACGTAAGCACTTATTGTTTCCAAAATTTCTAAAACCCTTCACTTAAAACGGAGAGTTTCTTATCTCTTACATATCAGACAAATATTGCGAAATGTTATTGCGCAACTTGGTGCATTTTTATAAGCTAGGGATTCTCGAAACGTTTCGGGAAAAATCAATCGAGAAAATTGTTACGTTACGATACGAGAGGTTTCGATCAGTTACGAGAGCGATTTCGAAAAATCAACTAATTTCTCGTAACATTTCGGTTACGTTACGGGAAATTCCCGGTTGTTACGAGAATCATTACGAGAACGGTTTCGAGTTTCTCGTAATGATTCTCGTAACAACCGAAACTCATTTTTCCCAAATTTTCATTTTCTCATTACGAGAATTATTTGTGTTTCGGGATATTTCGGGATATTTCGAGTTATTTCGAGTTCCCAAAATGATTTGCAAAAAATTTGATTAACCAGTTAATCAGTTGAAGGACGCATTTTTAGGACATTTGACGAGCGCAACAGCTGAATTTCGATACATATCGAGAAAATGAAAAAAATATTAATAAAAAATTTTCAATGGTCATAATTTGCTTTGAGGATGGTTTGCTTTTGCAATGTGACGTAGTTTGAAGAAGTGATGAAGTTAAAGAAATAGTCAAATCGCGAAACGTCATAGATTGTTCGGGATCGAACTCACGACTTTCTAATAACGGGACATATGCCTCAGACCGCTCGACCATTGAAACAGTCTAATAAAATTTTAAAAAAATACATTATTTAAATTATACATAGTACATTTACTTTTTAAAAAATTAACAAAAAACTGATGAATATAAATACGTTAAGAGATGAATATAAATACGTTAAAATACGTTAGCTTTTCTACTTTAATGTAAAGTAATACACTACAATAGTTATTGTAATTGTTTTCATTAAAACAATACAATAGTTATTGTAATTTTATTTCATTAAAACAATACAATAGTTCTCGAATTTTATTGTATTGTTAGAAGAAAAACAATACAATACTTATTGTAATTGTTTTTCATCACAACAATACATTACTAAAGTAAAATTTTGTTATTGTTTCTGTAATGCTTGAGTCTTCTGCGGCTGAAAATTCAGCCACTTATAGACTAAAAATTGCTTCTGCGGCTGAAAATTAACGCATGCGCAAAGTTACATCGAGATGACAAATAAATGATAACATCAAAAAAAAACTAAATTCTCAAAAGATTTTCCAATCGATAGGTCGCTCATTGTATTTTTTAAATTATCTTCAAATTCTCTTCAAATTCCTAAAAGATATCTCACAATGATATTTAAGTTAAGAAAATGAAGTAAATTAATATGAATACTTGCGCATGCGTTAATTTTCAGCCGCAGAAGCAATTTTTAGTCTATAAGTGGCTGAATTTTCAGCCGCAGAAGAATTAATCTTCTGTAATATTACGATACAATTTTATTGTATTGTAATGTGTAATTGTATTTAATTTTTACAATTACAATTACAATAGTCCTAACCCTAGTCTTGATAAGTAATATAATAAAAGACTTTAAATTGATATTTTCAACCTTTAATTGTGTTTTTTAAAAAAAGAAAACAAAATTCAGCTGTCGCGCTCGTCAAATGTCCTAAAAATGCGTACTTCAACTGATTAACTGGTTAATCAAATTTTTTGCAAATCATTTCTGGAACTCGAAATAACTCGAAATATCCCGAAATATCCCGAAACACAAATAATTCTCGTAATGAGAAAATGAAAATTTGGGAAAAATGAGTTTCGGTTGTTACGAGAATCATTACGAGAAACTCGAAACCGTTCTCGTAATGATTCTCGTAACAACCGGGACCCGATCGAAATAAATTTCTCGAAAGTTTAAAAACTTTACTCTCGTAACTCAAAAACATTTCGAGAAGAGTTCCGTTACGAGTCTCGTTTCGTAACGTATCGAAACAAAAATAGTTTCGAGAATTCCATGCTTACATTTTTATGTTAACTTAATTAAAAAAAATTTAAACCAATCAGAAAATATTTTCGGGCCGTTTAAAGTTCTATGTTTGGAACAAAATATTTTGTGATACTTCAGGTTAAATACTCTTTTAATCTTGGTACATATTGATGTGTTGAGTAAAAGTTTTGTACGCGAGTAAAAAGTAGCAATGAATGTAAAAGCATAAATTGTGTGGATAATTGTAAAAAGGTATATATTGATGAAATATGTATTTATGCTTACACACACACCGGAATGCACCTCTTTTTCTACTAAAATGTGTTTACGAAAATCTAATCAACTTTCTCGAGTTACTATCAGAAAACCATTACTTCGACTTTAAAAGAAAAAATAAAGAAAAAAGATTAATTTGCATTTAATATGTGGTTTTAAATTATGTAAAAAGGTCCCATTATGAAGTGTTAATTTTTTCTTTTTATTTGAGAGTGGAGGTGCATGCGTTTTTGTTCGAGGGTGCAGGTGGGTGCATTTCATCATGTTCTTCTTTGCAATTTTTACATACATGACATTGACAATAATCACAAGAAGGTGGACCCTGATCTTGAAACCATATTTAATTACATATGTAGCATGAATTATGTCAAATATTATCAGGCGACATTTTCAAGCAACATTTTACTCTTTTTTAAAAAATCATGTTTTTCTTGTAGTAAAATCTTGTTTTTCTTGTAATAAAATCTTGTTTTTCTTGTAGTAAAATTTCTTCATCAATTTTTCCAATGACATCTTCATCATCCCATACCTTTTAATATTCCAAAGACAAATTTTTAATTTTCCGTTCTTCATTTTGGAAGTTTTTTTTTCATACTTCATTTTGGAAGACATTCGCTCATCAATTTTTTCAAAGCATACTGACCTTCTGTATTACTTTCATTTGCAGAAAATATGTCAAATTTATATCTTGCTTCATAATTTTTAGCATGGTCATTATGGAGTTGTGTTTTTCTTTTAACTGAAGGATCATCAAAGCAAAATTTCTTTTCCGCGCAGTAAAATACTAAATGATTTTTTACCGCTTTTTTATATTCAGCCAAAGAATGTTTTTCCTTTTCTTCTTTAATGATATCTTTTTTAAAAGGAAGATTAATTTTGATTAGACTTTCCACCTTCTTAGGAACAGCAATTTTATTGCAACTAGACGCATTTAGTTGAAACAACGGAACGAGCAAAACTTGAAGTTCGTACTCACAATATTTTCCACATTCTTTATCAGTTAGCAAGTTGCTTCAGCTAATTAATATAAAAACTTACAAGAAATGTACAAGTAATTAAGTAAAAAAACTGGTAGTGCTGATTTTGAACGATAAAAAGGTATATATGATAGCAACTAATGGAACGATGGAAGTGCTGGTAGTTAGGATGATAGCAACTAATGGAACGATGGAAGTGTTGGTAGTTAGGATGGTAACAATTAATGGAAGTTCTGCACCTCTTAAAAAAGGTAGTAAGGCCAGCAATGTAATGCAAGGTAGCATTGTTTTACTAGTATTGATTTTTTAAATGTTGAAAAACCTTTAAAGAAAATGAAGGTAGATGAAATACAAAAAAGGAAAAAGAAATTGTAGTATAGATATATAATTCCCGCTCATCAGATGGAATATCTTGAAAGAAAGTTGTGAAAATATTTCACTTGAAACCTTAAACAATTTGGTAGTTCGGATGTTTAGACACAAAAAGTGATTTTTGGTTTCAAAACATGGTTTCTAAACACTTTTCGATGAAAAATGTTTAGAAACTATGTTTAGAAATCTTGTAATAAAAGTTATTGCATAAGTTAACTTTAAGTTAAATAAAACTTTGTCTGATTTAAGCATCGGCGTCACCGCACCAACGGTTAAAGTGTGTTAAAATACGTAAATTTTTACACAAACTTACCTCAGAGCCAAACTTTTTTAATTTTAGTTTGGCTTTGTGCTTGAGTCTTAAATTTTCCCTTTTGTTGAGTCTTCTCCGGTGGTGATATGATGAGGTAACTCATATGATTCACCTTTATAAAATTTCTCTTAATTTTGAAGAAGGAAGCCTTGCGTAATTTTGGCTCACAAAAACTAACTTGCTAGTGTTTTCTGGGTTTACATTAGTCTAAATTTGTAACTGTCCTACTAATAACAGTGTTTACATTATGCCTGCATCTGTACCTGTCCTACCCTAACTAAAAACTTGGCTATACCTATGAGTTCTGCTTTCTGATGAAGCAGAAGTCATTGGTATAGCCTAGTAACTTCTAGTTACACTACACACTATCAAGGGTGGCTAGAAATTTGATTGGCTTGACTATGAAGTCCCAGGGCGCTGCGCTGAAACCTGCCTCCTGCCTTTCAAAAACTAAAAGTCCACTGGATCTATAGCTTCATCGAGGTTTGATGTTTCTAGCGAAGAATACTCATTATACAATGAATCATTGAACTGAATTGTAGTTTGGAGATTATTATCCAGTTTCTTAATGGCAGCTTTCCTCTCTTCCTTGCTGTTTGATATTTTTTGGAGTACATCCTCTAAAATAGGATGTAGGAGTGATCCCACATTATAGTATTTGACTCCAATCCCATATTTGGGTGACCTTTTCTGAAGTTCTTCCATGAAGTACTGTAGATTCTCTGCAACAGGAGAGTCATGCTCTTCAGTGTCATTTACGGTTCTTTTCTAAAGCAAGTGTAACCTATTTTTCTGAAGGTCAGGAATCAGAGCATCTTTTACATTCTGCCAGAAAAAATGTTGTCAATGCTATCAGCGTTTTGAAGCCAGCATTTTAATAATTTGAAGTCATTCGAATCTACGAAACCAACAGTTTAGATAAGACTTTTTACCTTTTATTCTGCGTTTGAGGTAACAAATGCGTGACCATGTATATAGCAGTATGTTTAATCATGAAATATTATATATTTTTTAACTTTTATATGAGAAAAAGAAAAGGAACAAATCATAAAACATTTAAAAAATCTCTAGTTTAGAAAGTATGGCCGATACTTAAGGCAAAAAACATCGGTTTTAAAATAACCAAACACGAATAGCATTAAATCGAAACGTCTGTTTTGGTGACCAACCTTAAAAAGTAAACTTAAGTCAAAAATCAATATTATCAGTAAAAAATTTTACAGTTTCTGGATGAACACCGTGATAAATGAAATAAAGAGCGTTAAAAAATAAAAACATCAAAGGAAAAACCACTTTTGCACAATTATCAATGACATGCTGATCGCCTGTTACAAAAACAAATGGTCCGAATGTTACTTTCTTAATCTTGGAACTTTCTGATGGCTCTTTTTTTTGGAGCTGCGATCCCTATAAGTAGAACATTCTGGGTGTGAAAATGAAACAAATTAAAGACAGGTAACTAAAGACTCTAAAAGAGATATAAATCAACTCTTGGAATAACAGCGATAATCTAATAGTGGACTAATTAACGCATAAGCAAAATAAAAGTTTTAACAATTTAACAATACCGTGGTGTGACCTAACAAAGTCCTATGCTTTGAGAAAGTCCTAATTTAAGTAACAACAAATTTTCTATATATAAAATAAAAATTTAGAGAAAAAAATTTAGTTATTTTATTTAACTAGATATCTAGTTAGAATAACTAAGTTAATTTCCCCAAATATTTATTTCATATATACGAAATTTGTCATTTCTTAAAACAGGACTTTCTTAAAACATAGGACTTTATAAGGTCACACCACGGTAACTAGGTAATAAAAAGAATTGAAAAGAATGAAATTCTTACAGACGCTTTCGGGTCTTGTTTATCAGAACTTTCCTTTTCAACGATCATCCTCCAAGATAAAGAAAAATCTGGATCTGTGATTCCCACAACAGCAAACTCAAACAAAGCACCGAATACAAACATCATGCATAGCAGCATGTAGTAATCGAGGCTTCGCAAGGTCTTAGAAACTGGTGCTGTTGAGCGAATACTATTGCTCATGAAAACGATGGCTAAAAATGTGTTAATGCCTGAAATAAAAAAAAGAAACACAGTAACTTTGAATTATATGTTAAAAAGACTATTGAGTTGAAATTTATTTTAAAAACTCCTCTGATTGAAAATTCAAAAATAGGTTTTACACTTCATTGAATATGGGTTTGTAGTATTTATAAAAACCTAAAGCAAAGTTATTATGCTTTTACAAATATATAAATATATATATAGATATAAAATTACCAAATGATACACGAGCAGGAATTGCCTTGTAGCTCACAAAAAAAGAAACCCAACTGAGTCCAACTGTAAGAATGCAAGGAAAATAATCCCGAAGAAAATGCGCAGAAAAATCTCGATGTAATGTAAATGTGACAACTAAGGTGTCAAACCTCACTAAAATTAAATTTGATAATTTTTATAAAGTAAAAACAACAAAAGTATTTGAATTCAATGATTTTAAGACATTAACTTTTTATGTAAAATATAAAGTTTTTGCAAGTCTTGAAAATATACAGATTAAATTTTAAAAAATTACTCAAAATGATTGCCCTGTAAGTATTTTTATCAACCGTATTAACGCAGTTAGTATACAGAGCAGCCAGGACTCATAAAAAAAGGTTACTAACTGTTGAAATCTCCATCAAGTATTGAGTGATTGGTGGAAATTTTAACCTGACTATAATCAAGTATATGCAAGTCTTCCCCTGAACGCTCTATAGGAACACGCATCCATTTCAAACGTACGTACGATATTGATTGAGGAACTAGTAAAATTTTAGAATAAGATTTTATTAAACTACAATTATTAGTCAATGTTTTAACAGTAACAGATAAAAGTAAATATCATATAACTGGTGGCAGTTCTATTAGCGTCATAATATCATAACTATATTGTCACCAGTTCTTTTAGCATCATAATATCATATCACTATATTGTCAACAGTCCTTTTACATACATAATAAACTTAATTATAAAATTAGCTACAAGAATAACAAATCTTCTAGGAATTTAAGTTATTACTAATTGCTATTTTTTTTATTACAAATGTTACATTGTAACATTTGTAATAAAATGATGTAACATTTGTAATAAAAATAATGTAACATTTGTAATAAAAAAATAGCAATTAGTAATAACTTAAATTCCTAGAAGATTTGTTGTTCTTGTAGCTAATTTTATAATTAAGTTTATTATGTATGTAAAAGGACTGTTGACAATATAGTGATAATTCTTAAATTAAAATAAATCTTACAAAGAGAACACAAAAACATAAATCCCCCCAGTAACAATTTTTTGTACTTACATACAGCTAACTTAAATTTGCATTCTTGAATATCAAATGGATAAAATTCAAAATTCATCGGACAAAATGACAAGATTCTAAATCTAAACATTTAAAATATATTGATATTAATCATACTATTAACTAAATTGCTATTATTATGGAAAAAGATTAACTAAAATAATAATAATAAAAAACAATAATTACCAAATAAAATTCATTTTTGTCTTTAAACGTTTACTTTATGAATTTTTACATAGATTAGGGGAGAGGGAGGAGCATTGGTACACAGGCAAATATTCAGCCGTTTTAAATTAATTTCAACTTTTGAATGCAGATACCAAATGTTGTTTGAAATCACAGAAAATATTGTTAGGTTTTAAGCATCTGTTACCTGTAAATTTACCTTTTGTTTATTTTGCGGCTATGTTGATTTTTTTCATGTTTAACTGTGTATGGTGAATATGCTACTTTTTAGAGCGTTAATGTTTTCATTTGTTCAAACTTAAGTTAAAACCTAAAACTCAAAAAAAAAAAAAAAAAATTAAAAAAATTAAATATTTTTTAGTACATAAAAAAATATTTCACTTTGAAGCACTCACTCGCAAAGGGTGAGGATTGGTACATTAAATTCAGGAAGCATTGGTCCATAATTTTTAATATCTGTTCTGTAGATAACATATATACTTAATACAGCGTGGTAAAATATATCTTTTACAATGTGGTTCTTACTCTCAAATGCTTTGCTAATGCTTTCATACACTATGCACTATGCACCTAAGACATGTGCCAGAAAAAATCTGCGCGTGTTCTGATGTGGTGTTTACGGAAACCGTGCATCATTTTAAATAGCTAATTGTTTTAAAATCTCATTGTATTAATCTTATTCAAAATTTAAACAACTCTGTTATAAAACACTTAGTTTTAATTGAAATTTTATCAAATCAAGATAAGAAGCTAGAAAAAATTTTTGCATTTTTTCGTTGAAAATCCTGGTGTATCAAACAAAACTATTTCTAAAGAGCTGCAGATTGCTTTGAGAACAGTGCAGAGTGTTGTGAAACAATTTAAGGACACTGGTACAATCATAAGAAAATCAGGAAGTGGAAGAAAAAAAGGTTTTGTTAGACGAGATCATGGTAAAAAAGTGAAAGATGCCTTAGACAGAAAACCAGAGATTTCTGTTCGAACTTTAGCAAATAAATTTAAGACAAGTACTTCCACTATACAAAGAGTAAAGAGAAATTGTGGAAATCTTATAAAAAGAAAAAAGTTCCTCATTGTGAAGAAAAGCAAGAAAATGTTGCAATTTGACGTTCAAAGCTGTTCTGTAAAAAATTATGAGCTTAAAAATCTTGTTTCCGATTATTTCCGATCTCTTCCAGGACACCAATATTATTCAGCAATTAATCGCAAGAAACTGAATTCCAAATATAAATGCATTGGAATGCAAAGATTCGCTAAAAAATTTAAAAGTTTAGCAAACAATTTGTGAATGTGGTGAAAGAAACTCTTGTTTTGTGACTACGTGAATAATGAACACAAAAATATACATCAAAGAATGCCTCAAGAAATGTCTTTTGCGGATTTTAAGAACACACACAGGTAACCCGTTATTTTGGCCCAATTAAGCATCATGTCACAACTCTGGGACAACTTTAAACTGGCTTAGAGAACATAAAGTAGATTTTGTTGAAAAACACTGCAATCCACCAAATTGTTCTTAACTACATCCTATCGAAAGATATTGGGCTCTTGTCAAAAGAAAAATAAGGTTCAATGTAAAATAAGCCAAAAACATTAAAGACTTCAAAAGTAAATAGACTAGAGCTACCAAGAAAGTCCAGCCGAAGACTGTGCAAAAGCTGATGTCAAGTGTAACCGCAAAGTGGGTGCGTTCTCACGTACAAAACTTCACAAACTCTCTTAAGTGAAATTTAATGATATTAATATAAGTACTTTCAAAATATATATAACATTCAATATCAAAATACAATAGTTAAATAAATATCCTTTAAAATGTCCGCGCAGATTTTTTTTGGTACATGTCTTATGCAAAACAATTAAATATAATTGTTTAAATACTAATTATTTAAATAAATTATCTATATGTTTCTTGATATGTTATAAAATATTTTGTTGGTTTTAAAATCTGTTTTATTTTTCATTCAAATTGAAAATGAAATTTCTTACTGAAATAATGTAAACACATTGTGTACCAATGCTCCCCATTTAAGGGAGCATTGACACAATAAAACTGTTTAGAAAACTCAAAAGTATTATACTTTACCATTAATATTTCTGAACATAAATTATATTAAAATGTTACTAATACATTTAAAAAAAATGGAAACTATTTACTTCTGATTTTTTCTAAAATTTTTTTTTTGTTTTTTAATTTCTTGTTAAAATGTACCAATGCTCCCCCCTCTGCCTCCCTCTATTTTATTAATCTAGAACTTGCAGTTGAAGAAAAAGGTAACAACAATACGCAAAAAAAATTGTTGATTATTAGATAAGAAAGAATAATCTTACCTTTGACTGAACTTGACTGTACCATTACCATAAATAAAAACAAATACATTGCGAGCTATAAGATCATGAAATACTCCCTTTTTGCCTAAAGGAAAGTAAACATTTGGAATCCATATCTGCTTTGCTACCTCTACATCAAATGCAGCATAATCATCAGGGTCATCATAATCAAAAGCAAGACGTTTGTCTTCCCAGCTCATACGAAGTGTGCAGTCTAAGCTGAAATGCTACAATATATATATCAATCTAAAAATTTTTAATTAAATTAAAGAAAAGATGTTTATACAAATATAAGTTTTAAAAAAACTTATATTTGTTACCTGGGGAGTATCTTCTAAAGGCAACATATTATTTATCCAAAGATTAATTTCAACAACAACTGCTTGATCTAAATATACATAGACATTAATTTTAGAATTTCATCGTGTTGGTAAAATTTAAAACCAACTAAAAATTTGACCTGAAAAAAAACTTGCTTTATAAATAAAGAAAAATACATAAATTTGTCATCAAACTATTATTATGGTGAAAACTGTTGTTTTTGCCTTAAATCCACATAATGGTTGGATGGTAAATTGATGCATTTTTCTTCTATATTTACCAACAAAATTCTGTTCTTTCCAATCAAAAAACTTGCTTTATAAATAAAGAAAAATACATAAAATAAAAAGAGTATGACTTGCTGTCATACTAAGGATACATCTTCCCATTCTAACCTTTTCCCGACAGATTATATTATTAATTGTGAATAACTTTAAAAATTCATTTCACTGTTGTTTTACATGGTCTTAATTAAATTATATTTTCTATAATTTTGATCCATTAAACCATTCTGGTAAAAAAAATATATATAATATTAACTAACAGCAATAAAAAAAAAAAAAAAAAAAAAAAAAAGAAAAGAAAAGAAAAAAGCAGCAAAAAGAGCAGATGTATCAACAATAATACCATCAATAAATAACAATTGTTGTAATGAAGAGCAAGAGCAATAAAACAAGATCAAAGTTATAATAGGAATAAGTTAAAAATATAATAGCCTCAGCCAAACTGTCCCATACTAGATGTATTATAGCTTTTTTGCTTCAGCTTTGGGAGTCATGTAACAGACACGGCCAATGGCATCATGTGCGTGTGACATGAAGAACAATCTAGACGGGGAGGGAGCCAAATTGTGTCGTGTTTGATACAAGGTTTTCATATTTTTCAGGAATATCTTCAACAATTGCTATAATAAGAACTTTTTGAACTCCACTTTTCATAAATTTATTTTCAGATTCTTGTTCTTCAAAAATATTATTATTTTTTTTTTTCTCTTTTGGCTACAAATTTTTTTCTCTTGATTTTGTCATAACAAATGAAGATTTTTAAAAAATCATTTATTTCAGGTGTGTATTAAATGAAATAAATTGTTCTTACTATTATAAATAGGGACAACTTCTTTCTTGTAATCCTTCAGTATTCTATCAAGTACACTTGTAGCTTTTTCCAAGTTCATTGCTTGATTTTGTTCGCAATTAATCCTTTTAAAAAATAATGATAAAATTACATGATTTTGTTGATAGCTTAAATTATATTAATATCTTAAGTAATTAATATTTATTACAATATTTAAAAACATTTTTTACTTAAAGAATACATTTTAGCTTAAATTAAATTTAAGAATATGAAAAACTAATGTATATTCATATTTTGGTAATGTATAATAACAAACAAATCAAAAAATATTGCAACTGTCCCATGACTTTGTGGCAATAGATTAATTTAAATGCAAAACATGTCTGACCAAATCAAAAATTAAGCTTTTCAAAAATGATATTTGATCACTTTTGGGGGAATTGAATATGGCAAATTATGATATTGATTTGTCATTATTAAAAAAATAGATGTGAAAATCATCAAAATGCAATAAAAGTATTGAATTACATTTAAAGGATGTCTTATTAGAAATAAGAGTTTTATTCACAAGAATAAATAAGTAAGGTTTAGAATTAGTAACATCTAACTTTAGGAAGTCAACATAAAACTGTCATGAACATAAAGTTAAGATAGTTATCTCAAATAATTTCTTGTTGAATTTACCCTCTTATCAAAACCATATTTAAAATTCAGACATACCTCATCATGATCAAATGAGAAGATATGATGGCAATTAAGACTCTGAGAGCCATGTCTATTTAGTGTGATGATCAACCAGGGGAAACCTATATTAACAAATACACAGAAATAATATATATATATATATATATATATATATATATATATATATATATATATATATATATATATATATATATATATATATATCTTATTTTTTAAATAAAAAACCACAGAATTTTTTAAATTTACATTTACAGTTACCAAATATAGTGTAAAATTACTGTTTTAAGTGCTATGGCATCCATGATGCAACGATTTGATGCAAAAAAAAAGTATTCAGCCAACTGTCAATTTATGATGTCCCACTATTGGGTTTACACCAACTTGATAATAAATAATAGATAAATTGTAGTTGAGATTCACAACAAAAAACTTTATGAAATATCATCTAGATAATTTGTATTTGCACTCAAAGATGTTAGTTTTAGATGAACATTCTCAGAAATGACAAAATAAATAAACTATGCTTGAAGAATGGAACATCATAAAATTGCATCAAAGTAATAAAAGCAAATGTGAAATTGCTAGAATTGTTTCCATATCACAGCCAATAATTAAATCTATCATCAGTATTTGATACAGCTGGAGAAGTATTCAGCAAAGCAAGATCAGGCCGGCCATCTAAGGTCAAGAACCAGTTGAGAAACAGCATGATCTGAGAAGTCAAAGCAAATATTGCAGCAAACATCAAAGGATATCTTGATGTAAACAACAAAGTTGGTCAATTCTGTATCTAAACTTCTGTGGTTCTTTATTTTTTTTTTAAAAAAAAAGGAAAAAAAAAAAAAAAAAAAATTTGTGATGTTTTAAAATTTTGTGCATACATATATACATACATTTATCCATACATCTATACATATATATACAGATATTCATATATTATACATATATTTATATACACATGTATATATCCATACATACATACATACATACATACATACATACATACATACATACATACATACATACATACATACATACATACATACATACATACGTACATACATACATACATACATACATACATACATACATACATACATACATACATACATACATACATACATACATACATATATACATATATACATAGATGCATACAGTGAAGTCTAAAAAATAATTTTCATAGTTAACACAATTTATGATTCTTTGTATATAGGACAAGAAGTTGAAAACAAATTCTCGCTTAAAGAAGCTGACATAAATTTAAGATATTTTCAGGTTTAAGTAAATATTGGATTGGTCATAAAACTTATCTTTCCTTCTTACACAGAAACATGTATTATTTTTTTTAAAATGGTGTAAGTTAGTAGAATTATGTTTGAAAATCTAGAGTTTATCTAATTTAAGTTTAATTAAGCAATTTTACCTTTAAGTGCGAACAAAATTGCTGGAAAGAATACAAAAAAACCTCACTTGTATATATGTATGTATGTATATATGTATATATGTATGTATGTATGTATATATGTATGTATGTATCTATGTATGTATGTATGTATGTATGTATGTATGTATGTATGTATGTATGTATGTATGTATGTATGTATGTATGTATGTATGTATGTATGTATGTATGTATGTATGTATGTATGTATGTATGCATGTATGTATGTATATAGTGTGTGTGTGTATATATATATATATATATATATATATATATATATATATATATATATATATATATATATATATATATATATATATATATATATATATATATATATGGCGTATTTTAGATAATAGCTTTTTAAAAAAAAATACAACTTACATAACAATCTGTCATGTCATATAAGAATAATACGTTTGATTGCAAAACAAAATAATCTCTGATTTTAAATTAAAATGCAAAACCAATCATTGATTTTTAAGATGCTTATCTGCTAAATTTGCTGCTCTTTGTGTTTCAAATACTTTTTTTTTTTTTTTTTTTTTTTTTAAAGGCATAGTTCAAAAAAGTGGAATTTGTTTAGGAAAAAAAAACGTCAGATTCTTCTTCCTTGTCAGCTTTAGGTAGTGGAATTTGCTTTTCGTGTTTTTTTAGGTTATGGAATTTTCTTTTCATGCTTTAACTATTTTCAAATGAAGTAATGCGACGTTACCTAATTAAAAAGTATTAAACATGACGTCATGTCTCTTTTAAGGACTATTTAAAGAAAGAACATGGATTATTGTCTTGTGCGTCATGCTTCAGAACAGAAAAAGCGTCAAATTTTCCTTATCGTTTTAGTTTGATAAAATGAAAATTCTGCATTAATTATAAAATAGGTATATGTTATCAAATCATAAAACAAATACAAAACGAATGGAGACCTCTAGTTTCTCTTTTAACAATATTGCTACTTAGTTATAGTATATAACGCTAGTATATAACGTTGCTTCATATGAGCTATCAGCGCAAATTGCAAACAGAACTTTGTCATAACTGCATGAAAATAAACGATGGTATTAAAATCTCAGTTGAAAAAACGACTTTAATGTCAAATGCACTTCACATTCAAGGCCACTGGACGTCAAGCGAATAATAATCGGACCTCACGCCTGAGTTTACTCAAGAGCGATGACGAGGAAAAAAACGGCGGCAATTTTTATACAAAGGTCTTGTTGAAGCAAGATTTCACCAAAGAGTTTGGAAGTAAACTTTTCACCTATTTAAATGATACAGCTCTGAACTCTTTGAATGAACAATTTATTTACACTAAAATTTATGTGACAAATTCAATATTTTATACATTATTAGAAATGACCTAACCATGCTAGAAACAAACGTTTACAAAAGTCTGACTAACTTTGTCTGTTATGGCAGCTTATGCTCACAAGAGCTTATCAAAACTCCAGCTTATAAAAATGTATATCTACCGTCAACCTTGTCAAAACAAACTTTCCTGTATTATTATTTCAATAAGTTGATGAGTTGTTCTGATCTCATTGTAAAATTTGCTTCGATGAAACCGAAACCGAAAGCCTTTACAAGGTATTTGTGTATTAGCTAAGGGTCTGCGTATCGTTTCTGTATCGTTATCATTCCGATATGATAGCGGAAAAATCATCGGATTGACGAGAGTTCCGGTATATACCGAGATTTAAACTAACTACAATACCGAACAAAATTATTTTACCAGTTTTTTTTGTCGTAATTATTCCGATGACACTTTTTTTTTGCGCTATCGTATCGGAATGATAACAATACGGCAATGAAACGATGCGCAGACCCTTAGTATTAGCATTGAGTTTTTTCTTCGGCAAATCTTAAGTCTTAATCTCTCTTTAATAAAAAATCGTCTTCATTTCTTTAAAAATATCATTCACGCAAAAATCGTTATTATAAACTGAATTCAAGCCCACAAAGAATTGTGGGCAATAGGCTAGGGGAATGTATGGATTCAAAATCCTGATGGTATGGTAATCTCATTCATAAAAGCAGAAAAAGTAAGCGCTGAACACAAGGTTAGATAACGTGTTAAAAACTGTTATCAATTACGTCTCTTTTAAATCTTTCGACCTAAAGATACAGATATGTTTATCTTCTAATGAGATACTATGCTTATCTCACTTTTTATGTTACTTTTTGTTAGAAATATAAAAAAAAAAAAAATCAGAAAAAGAAGTTATATGTTTGTTTAGAAATTATTTTAGTTGTTGGTCTTGACCAGGGCTGTGGAGTCGGAGTCGTGGAGTCGGAGTCGGAGTCGGAGCTCATTTTGGCTGGAGTCGAAGTCGGAGTCGGAGTCGGAAAAATTGTACCGACTCCGACTCCGGTTTAAAAAAAATCTTTCAAAGTTTCATAATTTTCATAAGGATTTTATAGATGTTACAAAACTACAAGTCCCAGGATGGTCTGAAAGCTGTAGGATATCCAGACACAATGGGAATTGTAGTTTGCAACAACTGGAGGACAAGGAGTTTGACATGTTATTTTTAGGCCTTTAAAACTCTTATAAGCAATAGGGTATTTTGCTGCTTATCACTGAGAATCATATATCACCTCCCTTGCGCTCTCCTCTACCTTCCCTTAAACTATATAACTTCATGATCCCCTAACTCCCGACTTAAATTGTCTGGCACTGTGCTACATATTCTTAGTAGAAAGCTAGGCGTGCCACCACCAAGCACCAAAGAGTTGCTCCACAAACAGAAAGACTGTAAGTATTCAATTAACTTTGTTTCTCTGGAGAGAGAGAATATTAGAAAATTAGTGATTGAAGAAGCTGTTAAACAAAAAGAAGAACTTAATGAATCTCTCAAGGGACGCTTTGTGTTTCTTAACAGAGTGAACTATTTTGCAATCAATGTTTAATTCTTTTTTGAAAAAAATGAAGCAGTTACCAAGACATTGGCAGTAAAAGACGCCAAAACTAATCACACCAGCAAATTTCTCCAGGTCTTAGTAGAAAAGATTCTTAAAGAATATGAACTTAAAGAAGAACAAGTTCTTTCATGTTTGAAATATTGTCCAACTGACAATATTTCAAACATGATTTTGACAAATTCATAATGTTATTAGCGACTGCATAAGAGTTTGTTGCATAACAAGAGTTCAGAAAAGTTGTTTGTTCAGAAATTTTTTTCTTATAAATATTGTTTAAAGCACTAAGTGGTTGGATTGTTTGTATCAGTGATGAAACAGCCAATGTTAACATTTTACTACAGTTATTTGTTGTTACAAAAAAATAACTGTAGTAAAACAAACAACTATTTGTTGTTACAAATTGGTTACTTATGAAGGAGTCGGAGTCGGAGTCGGTCCATGATAAAATCAAGGAGTCGGAGTCGGAGTCGGAGTCGGAACAGCAGCTTACCGACTCCACAGCCCTGTTCTTGACTAATATGGCTGACAGGCAAATTGATCATTTATGCAATTTAAAACATTTTTTTTTCTGTTATAAAAAATTTAGATAGTAAAATAATAAAATTATTACTGGAGGGAAGTTGAGCGAAAAAGGGGGAGTGGGAAGGAGAAGCATGTTTAAACATTTCTACTTTTCAGTTTTACTTTTAGACAACTTAATCACGACTTTTATTACAGGGTGCGGAAAAAGTTCCGGCAATTTTTTCTAAAATTTCAACAGCACAAAAATACTGAATAAATAACAAAACAATTCAACTCCAGAAATAGCAAATTTTATTTGAGCGATAGCAATGACAATAAAGAAAAAAAATCAAACAAATGCTCAAAATTGCCTCTATCAACCTCAATACATTTTTTACTCGCTTTAGAAAATTTTCGATAATGGTCGCGCATTGTTCGACAGTTATCTCTACCCAGACACAGCTCAGAACCGTTTTTAGTGCTTCCACGGTGACATATCGTGTTCCCGAGATTTTTTCCTCCAGGATGGAGCAGACGGAGTAGTCCATTGGGTTAAGATCCGACGTATTAGGCGGCCAGACCTCATTGCCCCAAAAGCTGGAAAACAACTCCTCGCAGACGGCAATAGTTGAATTGGCAGAATGCACTTGCACTCAGTCTTGCTGAAGCACGAAACCTTCTGGGCTGAAGTGCTCATTCGCTCAGGGATCCAAAACGTCGCAGAAGACTCGCAGTTAGTACCTGGCGGCATTGATCTTGATGTTTCCTCGATGAAGACCTGTGGCGTTTTCTCATTGGCAAAATTCCCGGCCCACATCACAACTGAGGCTGGAAAATAACTGCGGCCAATGATTTTTTCCTCCAATGTCTTCTGCTGACCCTTCTTGAGAAGCTCCCTACGATTCTGACAGTTATGAAGCGTCTCGACCGCGCTTCTAAGTTGTCAAGATAGCAGTTTATGCTTTTCACCGCACTTCTCGTCGGTGAAGAGCACTCGTGACAAGTGACCACCGCCGACCAGCCGACGCATTTTATAGCATTTCTGCAGCCGTTTTGCCTTTATCGTTTTATTCAGAAAATGGACGCGAGCGATTTTGTAACTTCGAAGTCTTCTCCTCGACGGTGTGACGGACGCTTTTCTCATCGATATCGAGATCTTCAGCCATTTTGCACATCGACATCTCGGCATTCCGAAGAATTTGAAATCCCACCTTTTTGATGTTCTCCGGAGTGGTCGCAGTGGTTGGACAGCCGCTTCAAAGACTTGGTACTTTTTTTAATGGAGTCTCATTTTTCTTTTGCTTAATGTACTTGAGCAAGTTATTTATCAAACTTCAGGTTAAAATTTTTGATTTTAATTTTTCCATGGACCTGATATAATGATGAGGAGAATATCTTGGAACCACTTTACAAATAAAATCTTTTTCACTGAAGATATCTTAATTATGAAATCCTTTATTAACTAACTATTATGGGAAATAAACTTGGACATTTGAAGGCAACATTTTATTCTAAGTAAAGAACTGGTGTCTTTAATTGGAAAAAGCAGACAATGTTGGCTTTGGTTGGAGCGCATGTCTCCTCACCGGATTGCAGAAACATTGCATTTCAAGTCTTCAAGTTTCCATTTTCCACATTTATGTGGTTGTTTTTGTATCTAAGATAAAATAAAACTATATCTAATAGAAAAGCACTAAAAGTATAGCTTAAAAATCCTATTACAGGGTGATTTCGGTATGTGTTTTTTTTCAATAACAAGTGGGGTTTATTTTATTTTATAAAAATTAACCAAATAATACAATACTTATTCTGATGGTAATAATTCAATTAAAAAATAAAAATGTTTGGTAAGTTTGAAAATCATTTTGTTTTTGAGAATCATTTTTATTTTATAAAAATTTACCAAATAATACAATACTTATTCTGATGGTATAATTCAATTAAAAAATAAAAATGTTTGGTAAGTTTGAGAATTATTTTGTTGGCAATCAATATTTACCAGTCATTTTTCGGCAGTTGTCGTAGAGCCGAAATTCTGACGGTGAGAGATAAATTGGTTAGTGCGTTACTAGGTTATTTAAGCTTTTCGGTACTTGAACTATACCTGTTTCTCAACCAGCTGTACTTTATAAACTTATCTTACAAACTTTTAAGTTATGAGAAACTCGCTCTTTCATCGAAATATAAAAATTCATTTCTGTACTTAAACGTTAAGTCTATTACTTACCTTTCTATTTTGAAACTGCTTCGTCTAAGAGGTTGCAATCAACATAAAGTTAATTATCTCCTTTCATTAATGTTTTTAATGATAGATAAATGAAGACTGAAAGACTCGCGTATACTAATAACTTTATCTAAGTTCTTATTTAAAATTTGTTTTTGTAATGCTAGAGATGAAATTATTAAGATCTCAATTAATTACTAAAGGTTTTCATAAAGTTCTTTCAAAAAATAATACCAAATCATTGAATTCTGATGTGGCTGCAATTCCAAATACTGCATACAAATTTTCAGTCATAAAAACAGATAAACCAGACGAGGCATCTAAACTTGAACAAGTTTTGCACAGATGTTTAGCCATATACGAAAACTTTGTAACCGAAGAAGAGGAAAGTTATTTCGTTAAAGAAGTTTCACAATCATTTAGGAGAAAAAAGTATGAGTATGGGCATTGGGATGGGGTATGTTTTATACTATTATGTAAGATAAAAATTTTTTTGTCACTTTGCTTTTTTTTTTTTTTTTTAGCATTCACTTATCTAATAAATGTGCCAATAAATAAAAAATGATTGTCTGACATATAACCAGAGAAGTGTATTATTTGTGAGGGAAATCTGATAGAATAAATGAGAGAAGTTGATTTATTGCAATTAGCTATTTGGTTTTGCATCAACTTTATCTTTATCTTTTCAACATTCCTTAGTTATAAAAATAATATTGCTCAATAAGATAAAGCCAAAGCAAAAAATAGTTTAATAAATTGCAGTAAAAATAATCTTGGCATAAAAAAAACAAAATTATCATTCTCTGAAAAACTTTCAGAAATAAGAACCTTCTTACCCTTTAAACATCTCAATGCCAAAGCAGAGCATTTACAAGCATGCACTTCAATCAGCCTCTTTTAGTAAACTATGAAACCATGGTCTAATATGCTTTATTTGTTAACTTATAAAACATTATGATATCTAAAATGTAGTTTTTTCTTACACTACCTGAATTTGTATGCATTACCAGGCTCTATAGAAAATGTAACCTTTTAACAATAATAGTATGAAATATATTTTTACAATGTTTTTATAAGGAAATAGAGAAATAAGCAAGGCTTTGTTCTATATTATTATTTCTCCTAGTTACAATAAGAAAAAAAGTTAAATATAAAACTTTACTAATATGTTTAATTTTATTAGTCTGGGAAACAGTCTGAACAGTGTTCCTAAGACTAAAATAGTTGCTAAGTTTTTTTGCTTTTGTTATTCTTGAACTGCATTATATTGTATCTTTCACAAACTTTAGGCTTTGAATTCTGCATCAAGACACTTGAAAACTGTTATTTGTATCCCATGTGGTATGATTATGCAATAGAAAGTTCTAAAAATGCGTAGCACAGCAAAAAATATTTTAGTAGTTTCTTTAATGAAATCTGGTATTTGTCAAAATAAGCCACTTGTAAATTAACTGCAGTTTATGACAATGTTTCTTTACTTCTGGATTGTTTGACAGTAATGAGATAATACCCATCAAGAAACAGAATCTCAAAAAACAACAAAGCTCTTTTTAGTCATCTGGAGCATAAAAAGTCTTCTACAGATGCTGTATAGAATTGAGCAAATCATTCCTAACTATTCTAAATTATATAGCAATCATGTCATACTACTTTTATAACTCACCTATAAATTTATATTTAGTCCTTTAAATGCTGGAGACTATCAAAAACACTACCCACCTTGTTCAAATATGTGATGACATGTCCCAGCTTGTAGGCTTGTGTGTTAAGGTTTTGTATAAAAATGATATGTATTATATACAGCCAGCTAGACCCACTTGTTACCTGAATTGTAAACAGTCAAAGTGTGTTTGCTTATTCCTTTAGGGATGATTTAACCCCTGAAACTTCATTGTCTTTTTGCCTGATATTTATCAGTAGTTTTTTTCATAAAACTAAGTTCTTATATTTTATTTATAGCTGCTTCATGAGCTTACCATAATATCACTTGAAACATAAAAAATTACAGTTCACTTTGTAGATAAACAGAACAAGTTAAGAGGGTAAAAAAGAGAAACTGTACAATCATAGAAATAATATATATGTATATATATATATATATATATATATATATATATATATATATATATATATATATATATATATATATATATATATAAAGTACAATACAATCATCAAATTTAATTGATCATTATAAAAAATGACTGTCAGACTATTATATTTGAAATATAGACTAGGAAATATTAGAAAGCATTAACATACTTATAGTTTACCGACTTAAAAAAGGGTGATTAGTGTATTTATATCAGGAACATTTTGTTATTATTTATTAATTGACAAGAAGGTCATTTTATTGTTTAAAAATTTAAAGAGATTAAAAAGTTTATACATTTTGGTAAAGATAGACATTTTGTAGTTTTGAAATCAGATAAAAATCAATATAGAGTAGATGTCTTTCATTTCATTGTGTAAACCTATGTTTTTGTTGTTAGTCATGTCTACAACCTTTAATATTTAAAATTGAAATTGGCATTAAGCAAGTGAAGTTCAACATTTTCAAAGGTATTATTTCCTAGAATATGGGTTACCATATAGTTTTGATATACATTTAAAGCAAAAAAGTTTTAAGAAACAAAAAATTGTTTCTAAGAACAAAAAATTCTATTATGTTTAAAAGTCTATAAAAGTTCTATATAAATCTTAAAAAAATGTTCTTAAAAAACTGCATTAGAATCCCAAAATTCTGTAGATTTTCCATAGGATTTCTAAAGATCTATTTTTCCAGGGTTAACAACTTTTTAAATATTGGTTTTGGAGACTTTTTGTTTTTCATATGACCAAAAGTGAATTATGTTTTTAAATCTTCAGTCTGTAAGCCTAATTTTTTAGAAAAACAGGATCGAGTTTCCTAATTTCTTTCATGCATACTTGCATACCCCCTTTCTCACTTGAGCCTACAACAAAAGCATTTTCAAATGTTCAAATTTCTTAAAACAAAGAAATTAACATCGCTTAATAAACAGTAGAAATATTTTGGTTCTCTTTTTTCTTCTGTGAATTTACCTGGCTCTGTAACAGTAAAAGCATAGTTTCAGTCAAAAACCAAAATTTAATGAAACAAGGTTTGCTTTAAAAATATCTTAGAGCATCGTTTTATTTCAAGATATTTTTTTGGATATTTTTCCAATGTTCTTTTTAATTATATTTAGGCTATTGAAGGTTTCAGAGAACTTGAAAAAACAAACTGGTCTAAAGAATGTCAGTTAATATTAGACTGCATAGCAAAGACAGTGTTTGTGGATGACATTGATTCTATCCAACCTTTTACGCATGTGCTTGATTTAGCAAAAAATGGGTATATTACATTTATTTTATACCATCATACTCCTAGTGAAAACTCACTCTTAAAAATCAAATTCTCTTTATTATTTTTATACGTGCTGTCTAAAGCATTCTAAAAACATGCTGCAATTTTTAATTGAATAGTTTGTATATTTTAAAATTAAAAGATAAATTTTAAAAAAGTGTTGAAAATATTTTTTTCATTTAAATGTTATGTGCTTACTTTATATTAGAAACAATAAACTTTGTTTCTTTCTTATTAGCTACATAAAACCCCACACAGATAGTATTAAAGTAAGTAAAAACTTCTAAAAATGTTTTTGAATTTAAAAAAATATATTTTGTTCAACATTCAGAAAATGACTTAGTGTGTAGTGTGTAAATTGGTTTTTTAATAGTAGTTTTTAGTAGTTAGATTATTAATTTGCTAAAAGTAGAACTTTTAGTTTAGCAAATTAAAAATTTTAGATGTTATTTATTCTTTACAAATTGAGTAATTTGTTATACATATATTTTACTTTGACATTATTGAGACCAAATTGCATCTGGTTTTATAACTTTACATGTAGCAATAAATTATTAATTTAGAAGTTTCTATTCAGTTTCTATTCTTTGTCTTCATTTAGTTTTGTGGTTCTAAAATTACTGGTTTATGTTTACTCTCCTCCGCAGTGATGCGTTTTGTGAGTTCATCTAATGCTGATTCATCTGTAGATGTTCTTATGCCAAGATACTGTCTTTATTTAATGAGGTTGAAATACTTGAAATTATTTAATGAGGATGCAAATATTTGCAT
Source organism: Hydra viridissima (assembly GCF_058129835.1). Taxonomy (NCBI): domain Eukaryota; kingdom Metazoa; phylum Cnidaria; class Hydrozoa; order Anthoathecata; family Hydridae; genus Hydra; species Hydra viridissima. The sequence continues at coordinate 34,138,558 of NW_028324300.1, forward strand.
TTATTTTTATGATTTTACATAAATTGGCCTATAAAAATAAAATTGATTTTGGTTTTTGCTTTACAACTCCAAAGCAGTTTTTTCACTTTTTATTGTTATTGTATTTTAATTTTACCAATTTTTACAACAATCTTTTAAAAAATGATATTTAAATGTTAATTTTTTACATTTTAGTGACACTTTACGCTATGATTTCACACATGAAGTTCTTAGCGAGGAAAAGTCTTATTGGAATGGCCAGCATATACCAAGAGATCGTAGACTCACAGTTTTAAGAAGAAACAAACCTCTTTCTCACCAACAGTCTACTTAGTTACACACACTGGTTACAACTACAGTGTGTTTGCTTATTACACTGATAAGCATTTTATAATCTAATATTGGAACATTTACATTATTTTATAAAGTAAAATTAGCATGACTCAGTTTTTCTCAAATAGTAATAAAATGTTCAGAAATAAAACAATATTCTCACAAAATCCCACAAAAAGTTGTTATTATAAATTTATGGATTGTTTGAATCAGGCAAAAAACCCAAATAAATTTGAATTACTTTTGTTTAATATGTGTGTAAAATTGTTTAAAACTAGAAAAGTATTTTTTCATTAATTGGTTTTCTCTTTTTTAGATATAGCATGTATTTGTTTGATTCATTTTATTTCTTTTTTTTTTGTTTTAACTTCTAAATGAGGTTTTTTTTATTAGTTTAAATGTTAAATAAGTTCATAAAAAGGTTTTCATCCAAAAAATGTGAATTTCTGCCCATATTTTTATGTCAGAAGTTACTTTGAAATAAGTATACAGTTATTTAATTTATTTAATTGAAATAAGTATACAGTTATGTTAATAGTTCAAAAGTGGTAGTTTTTTAAAAATAAATTTAAATTTTTCTCTTTTTTTTTTTTTTTTTTTTTTTTTTATATATATTAAACTATTTATAATCATGACAATATTTAGAGTTAAAAGACAAAAAATAGTGAGCAATTTTCAAAAACTCTTTGTGATGTTCACTGCATCAATAGTTGAGCTATGTAAAAAAACAATGTGAATTAGTTTGATTAATTTGTTTTTAGCCAATACTGTTATATAAAATTTCAGGCATCTGGAAGACTTCAATAAAAGATATGGTATCAATGTATAAATTATATTGTTTTTTGGTCTTGCTTTTGTTTACACCTGCTCAAAGTAAGTTTTCTTTTTTAAATCTTTTTAAAATTTCTTTAATTGCAATTTTTTTAAGCTCTAAATATGGATGCTGCTTTTCCTTAAGTTATAGGAGTGTATAACTTTCTAGCTTTAATAAAGTATAATTTCATAATTAAACTTTAGTTAAAAATTTCTTTTATACAACCATTTAAAGACTTCGAGATATCCATTTATTGAAAAAGTTATTTTTTGTCAAATTTAAAGATTTAAAATAACTATCTAACAAAAAAATTTCACTGCTGTTTTAAGTTAACCAGATGATATTACATAATTTTAATGTGATAAATTCAAAAATGTAGCTTGAATAAATACTTATTTGAAATTTTCCATAAGAACATTTCTTCAGATAAAAAGCTCTACAATACGCACCCTTGCACAAAACAAAAAAAAAAGAGCAACTATTGACAATGTATTACAAATCGTGATAGCTATTGTCTGCCCTTAACCATGGCCTACTTAAATACACGACCTTCTTTCCTACTTAAATTAAAAAAAAAATAGAAGGCCAGTGTGAAAATCATATATTCTCTCGTATGGACAAACTTTCTCAAAATAGTTTTAATTATTGTCCTATAAATTTTAAGTAAGTAAATCTGGCACAAGATAAAAAGTTTTGCATTGGCTAGCTAAATCTAAACTCTGCTTAACTTCACTAAACTTTGAATAATTGTGGCTTTTTTTATAATTATGGTTAATAAATGCTTTTAACTATGGTTGCACCTCAAATTATATTTGTTGTGAAGTAGCCCCAGTTTTTTGTTTTCCAAAATACAATGATTTGAGAAAGATATTGGTCAGATTTGGCAATAGAAATTTTAGGACTGTTAAGTGCTGTGCAAGAAATTAAAATACACAAATTCTCAAAAATAAGCTTCAAAATTATAAAAAAAACTCCAACACAAACTGATTAAAAATGAAACACAATATTTTCATTTTCTCTCTTTTTTTAAATGCAGAAATGTTTGATTATTGTAGATAATTCGATTATTGTAGATAATCGAATCCCTAACTCTCCTTCTGGTGTTACTAAAAAAAATGTTTGAAATAGCAGTGTGTATAATTTCTTTCCATGATTTTGATGATTTGAACATAAAAATGATTGATACCTTTCTCTACTGCCAAAAACTAACTTTGCTGCTTTACGGTGTCGCATTTGAGACTAATAAATTACCTCAAAAATGTGATCTAGCATAGCAAAACTGTCACAGATATAATCTAAAAGCAGTAATGATTGAGTTTTTACCCCAGCTCTGGACAATTTATTTAAATAATAATAATCAGTTGACTCCTGTTGACAATGCTGAGTACAAAGCAATTTGTAACATACTCCAAACTTCTTAATTGATTTTTTGACAATAAAACCAACAATATAACTGGCAACTTCACAAGAATAATCCAATAAAGTCACACAATCAAAATCTCTTTCTTTGATCTACTCCATCAAGGATCTAACATGTTTATCTTCATCAGCATTGATATCATTTTCAAAAATGTCGATTCCTTCTTCTATTAAACTTTTTATTTGGATTATACTCTCACTATAAATAACATCTTTCAAACTGACAAGGAATCTGCCACTGCTCATTTGACGGTATTGTCCATATCTTCTTTCTAAAGGATCACTTTAAAAAAGAGCAGTCAATATAAATTTGTACTTATCTTTCAACAGATCTTTAATTAATGAAGCATGACATAATAAAGTTCTTTGCAGTGCTGATGATGTTTGAGGAGATAATGTATATTTCTCAAAATTTGAAATTTTTGTGTTTTTTCCATTTGTCTAACCAGTCAGCATAACCTCGAAAAAACTCAGGTTTTTTTATCATTTATAACAGCAGCATTGCCTAGACAATTATTAGAAAACTGGTTTTTTGAATTTGTAATTGTCCACCATTTATTGAAAAGTTTAAGGAACGATGCAATTTCTAAACAGACAGGAAAATATGAATTTATTGCTGTTGCTGTAGTTTCATGGAAGATACCTAAGGCAACAGTGACATTTTGCTTCTACTTTCCAGGATGGACAACTTTGTTATTTATATTTGTTGCTTTTTTTAAATTTGCATCCAACAGACTGTCCTTTTCTAATAAATCATGAAATATTTTTCACGATATTACTCCTGATTGAACATGAATTTCATCTTTAAAAGTTGAAAAATTAAATTCTGGAAAAATTAATCTTTTTTTATTAAGTTGTTTTGAATATTTTTAATCAGACGCACACTGTGAATAATTTTACACTGTGAATAATTTTACACTGTGAATAATTTTACACTGTGAATAATTTTACACTGTGTCAAAGAATAAGTAAATTTTTTGTGATTGTGCATTAATAAACAAACCATCTTTTTTTCCACCATGTGTATCAAGTAATTTTGTAAAAGAAGAAACATTTGAAACATGATTGTCACAAACAACACCTTGAATATTAAAACTATATTATTTATTAAAAATTGAATCAGGTTAAGAACTTCAGACTTTAACCAGTCACTGTTCAATTTTACAATCTGAATCACCTTGACAACACAGGAAATATTTTCTTTCAAACCAACTACCATGAAAGATACAATGCTTCTATAGCATTCATTTTCCTCACTAATCCAAATGACATTGCCACCAGAATATTCAGCACATTTTTGCAAATAAATTTCATCAAAAATTATTATAAGATCTTTAGGTAAGCTACAAAGTGTTTTAAACAGATAACAGATGATTTTGTGACAGTCCAAAAATTTCTATTTACAAATCTAATCCATAACTTTCTCAAATAATCATCTTTTGGAAAGCCAAAAACTGAAACTACTTTACCACCTAGATAATTGGAAGTACAACCAACAACACAGCATTTATTAACCATAATAACTATCTATTAATAAAAAGAAGCTACAATCAAGTACATGAGGTTTAGTAGAAATTAAGATTTAGAAAATGCTTTTATCCTGTGCTGGATTTACTTATTTAAAATTTATTGCACAATAATTAAAATTATTTTGAGAAAGTTTGTCCATGTGATAAAATATACGATTTTCGAACTGGGCTTCTATTTTTTTTTTTACTTAAGCAGGAAAAAGAGCCGTGTATTTAAGTAGGCTATTGCCTTAACTATAATATTTTCCTATCAGAAGGAAGTTTTACACATTACCTTATCAATGTTAAATAAGAAAAAAGGGTTAGAAATCAGCACCAGAATAACTCATGAGTTTTTCACAGACTTAAAAATCTTTTTGATTTGATTTTCTTGAGATTGGTACTGACTAAAATCCAGCCTTAAACTCCAGTCTGGCATCATATTACCATCACAACTCCATTAATGCTGCTCTTCAGTTGTTATAAGTATAGAACATATTACCCTCATCAATGCCATCATTTTGCTTGATCAGTTTTTTATTTAGTTTGATATGAAAAATTCAAGATATAAAGGTATTACACAAAGAATCACATGTCAAATGTTATTTTTATTTTTATTGAAAAAGGATGTGAAATTTTTTTAATGTAAAACAGATTATTAATTGATGAATCAAATAATCTGACTATATAACGAATGGAATAATCTGACTATATAATGAATGGAATAGTCTGAGTAAAATGATTGATGATTTTAAAAAAAAAAATTAAAGTGAAAGAAAATTCATTTTATCTATAATATATTTTAATATATTATAACATAATATAATGTAATAAATATTATATTATATTGTTTGAGATAATGATTTTACCAAAAACAGGGATGTAATGCACTTTTTTTGATGTTAGTGCAACTACTTACTACTTATTCTTGCAATATCAAAGCTGAATATTGTGTTGAGCTTTGATGTAAATTAAAATTACTTTTGTACTTATATTCAAGTATATTTTACTGCAAACTTGCTAAAAGCTATTTAATGATTTGCTAAAAAGGGTTTATATTTAAGATTGGTTTTAATGCAATGTACTGTATATTTATGGTGTTAATTTAAGGTGCAAGTGCTTATAAAGAACTGAATTCTGCAGAATATACACAGTACATAAATGAACAGCAATGGTATAATCCTGCCTGCATATTTTTCAATAGCACTGGTGAGATTGTTGATTGTGTTCATATTTTGAATTTCATATTTTCTATAATCTGTAAATTTGTTTATTTTAAAGCAGGAGCATGTATTAGTCAACTAGTTTTAAAAAAGAGTACATAAATCAAAAAAAGCTTCTTTTTAAGACTTATAGTCAGCGAAGTGCTCTCTTTTTTCACGTTTAGTTTTGTGTTTTTTATAATTAGCAACTGCTTTCCAAAATTATACAAATGTTCTGCAGAGCTTAAATACAAGTCTTGAGAAGAAAAATGTGAAGCTTTATATTTCTTCTAAGCAGGCAAGTTATTTATAATATATATGTGTAAATGTATCACATATCTATATATATAATGCATATTGAATGCATGTGTAGTTTAAATATTTCAAAAAAAATAATTTTAAAAACAAGAAGCATTAAAGTAAACTTGTTTTTTAGGCTTTTCTTGATTAAGTTTGGAAAGTAAATAATAAAAATATCAATCACTTGTGTTTGATATTTTGAGTTCATAATTTTAGTTCTATCCATGACTTTGTTCAAACTTTGTTTGATAAATGCCTAATGCTTATTGTTTCACCAATTATTGAAAACACTTTTTTAATGTTTGACACTGTATATTATATCTTTCTAGTGTAAGTTGTTTTTTTATTCAGGTTTTATCTACTGAATATGACTTTTCTTGTTTTGTGAAACAAAAATCTCCATTTTTCTTTAAAATGGAGAATATTTTAAAGAGCAAGCAAATGGAACGATTGCTTGCAAAGTTTTTGGTATGTACTTTTAGTTTTGCTACTTATTGTAAATATTTTCAAGAACCAAGCACATTTAAATGTCAAAAAAAAAATATATGAAGTTTACAAAAAAAAAATTATATGTAGCTTATTAAAAGTAAAATGTCGTGGGTAAACTAGCAAAAGAGGTTAAGTCGAAAATTGGCAGTTTTGACTTAATGATGCAGTATTGTGAAGTTTACAACGCTCTACAAACTGGCAAAATACACTAAGGGTAATTCCGCATCAAATCACCCAAAATTTAGAAAATTTTGAACCATGGGTCCTCAAATTTTTTAAAAATTTCTTTGGCTGTTGCATCTTAAAAAGAAAAGTTAACACATAAAATTTCAGCTAAAAATGTTGAGCGGTTGACAAGATACTGCAATTTTAATATCGACCTGGTTTCCCAAAATGACCCGGTTTTCATAACATTCTGAAAAAACATTTTTCTTAAAAAAATAAGAAATAAAAATGGCAAAAATATGAAAATAAACATATATAATGTTTTTTTGATGCTGAATTCAATAAAAGTACTTAAAATGCTAAAATATAAAAGGAACATGCTTAAAAGTTAATAAAACAACTAGTTTCTATAAACCAACTTTGGGGCCCAATATCTCAAAACACCCCTGTCAAATTTTTTTTTTTTTTGCTGTTAATATTTTCAACTGCTTATAATCTTACTAGGCACAAAAAATCTAACTGGAAAAACAACTGAAACATATGGAACTTTAATTTCAATGATCTATTACTTTTTAAAGAAATTATTTTAAAAAACATGCAAATAGAATTCTGTAAAATATTATATTTAGTTTATAGACTCCTTAAAAAAAAAAAAAAAAGAATTTTGTTATATTTAAGGAAGTCTTAATTATATGATAACTTAGTTATTTGATCTTAACAACTGAAAAAAACATCCTGTTATGTTTTTATATAAAAACTGAATAAGTGTGATATTGATGTGCATTTGTTTTTAAAATTTTGGTAACTACATTTTGTAAAAGTTTATAATAACTAGTTTATAAAAAGTTCAGTTATAAAACAATATTTATTGGTAAATTTTATTTAAATTTTAACAAATTAACAATTTCATATATATATATATTTCATATATATATATGTAGATTGTATATATATATAAATATATCTATAAAGAAAATAACCAATATCTATCAGTGTAAAAAAATATACAACAGAGGGATTCTGAAAAGGTTTGAATTATTTCTTTATCAAAAAATTTTTCAATCTGTCTAAATTACATATATTAATTGATGGTTGCGCAGGACAGTACAAAAGCTGTAAAATCTTTTACAATCTATGCCAACTAGAAAGTGAATTTGACCTTAAAGTTGAATGGAACTTTTTTGCCACGTCCCATGGAAAGTCACAATGCAATGGGATTGGTGGTACTGTAAAAAGGTTAACAGCACAAAAAAGTTTAAAACGACCATACAGAAACCAAATTCTCACATCAGAAGCTATGTATGAATTTTGTATTGAGAAAATCAAGGTTGTTAACTTCATTTACATAAAGGGATTGGACTTACAATTGCAACATGAAGAGCAAAAAGAAAGATACACTGGTGTAACAACTCTACCTGGTACTGGTAGCTTTCATCAATTTATGATCTTAGAGATAACAGGGTTGGGGCAAAGAGGTGTAGTACGGACATTAATTATTCAATAATCCACAATCTTAAAAAGAAACAAGATATATTTCAACTTGATACTGTTGCTTTAGGTTGTTATGTAGCTGTAGTCTGTGTAGTAATGGATCGGCATTGTAACTAAATCCAACCTAGAAAAAGTTGATGCTAAAGTTAAATTTCTTCACCCAAATGGTCCATCAATCTGTTTTAACTGGCCTGAAAGAGACGACTACTGTTTTATTCCCAACACCAACATATTGAAAAAACTATCTGTTCCACAAGCTTGCTCCAGTTCCGGTAGAAACAATGTGTTTGAAAATACTGAAATAGAGGAAGTACAAGTAAAATGGGAACAATATTGTAAACTATTACAAACACAGTCAAAATAACTGACATTTTCAATACCTTTAAAAATCTTGTATATTTAAGTGACTGTTTAAATTACGATTAACTTATTTTTATTTTATTTACAAATATTTTTTGGGAATTTCTTGAAAAAGTAATAGATCATTGAAATTAAAGTTCCATATGTTTCAGTTGTTTTTCCAGTTAGATTTTTTGTGCCTAGTAAGATTATAAGCAGTTGAAAATATTAACAGCAAAAAAAAAAAAAATTTGACAGGGGTGTTTTGAGATATTGGGCCCCAAAGTTGGTTTATAGAAACTAGTTGTTTTATTAACTTTTAAGCATGTTCCTTTTATATTTTAGCATTTTAAGTACTTTTATTGAATTCAGCATCAAAAAAACATTATATATGTTTATTTTCATATTTTTGCCATTTTTATTTCTTATTTTTTTAAGAAAAATGTTTTTTCAGAATGTTATGAAAACCGGGTCATTTTGGGAAACCAGGTCGATATTAAAATTGCAGTATCTTGTCAACCGCTCAACATTTTTAGCTGAAATTTTGCATGTAATATTTTTTTATAATAAGGAATAATGTGTCAAAATATAACACAAAAGGAAGACACATGGTTCAATGGACTGGGTGATTTGATGTGGAATTACCCCTAAGTCAAATGAAACATTATCTTTTCTCTGATTTTAAAATACATTTAACGCTAACTTATATAATGAGTATTTTAAGAAAACTGAAATGATTGATTTCTCCAAACAAGGATTTTTGAGTTAACATTTTTTGCCAGTATACCCACGATATATGGTTTCATAAAAATAAAATATATGTAGTTTTTTTTAAATAAAAAATATAGCTTTTTAAAAAATCAAATATATGTAGTTTTTTAATGATAAAATATATAGGTAGTTTTTTAATGATAAAATATATAGGTAGTTTATTAAACATAAAATATATGTAGCTTATTAAAAGATGGATTGGTAAAATTAAGTTACTGTCACGTCATAGTAATGTAATTTTTTAAGATGATAATTATTACTTGCTTAATTCTTTTATGCAGATCTTGATTATTAGATACTATTTGTATGAGCTTTGTCTGCAGATGTTTCTTGAATTCTCGTATGGACAATAGATTTCTTGAAAAATTTTAAATATTTTTTATTAGGATCCAGATGTAATACAAATGAAAGTTGCAAAGGATATCCATTTAGAGAATCTTGTATCAAGAGAATCAAAAACAGTTTTTGTTTTTTTACCTGGAAATATATGGATAAATACTCAATGCAATTTGCTACAATTGGTTGGTGTTTCTGTGGTTAATCTTTAGTTTGTAGAAAAAAGTCAGATGTCTTAAATAGAAATTCATGTAAAGATTTTAAAAATTTTTCATGCAATAAAATGTTTCTTCTTTAAGATGCTGGAGTTTGAACAACCAAATTTACAGCTTGTGTTTGTTCCACCAAACACCAATGTTGAGAGGTTTACTATTATAAACATTATGTTATTATTGGTGTATCTAATTAAAGCATGGCTCAATTTTTGCACACATTTAATTTCAAATTTAAAATTTTCAGAGAGATGGTCCCATATTTACAAGTAAATGAGTTTCCTTGTGTGTTCATATTAACGAGGCAGTGTAAGTAATCTTTTTAACTTTTAGCTGTATAAAATATGGGAATAGATCATGATATAGAATGTGGTCATTATAAAAAGATTTGTCAATAAATTGTTCTATTGATAAAGAAAACCATCTAACTCAATGTTTTGTATTTGAGCTTGTATGAGAGAACAATTTCCAAAAAACTGTTTACATCTATTGTCTAGCTATTATGAAACAGTATGCGTAAAAAAAACTTTTTACTAAATCTTATCTTTTACCTGCAATAGCTTTTATTGTTACTCATAAAGAGTAACATTTTTCTGGAAAATAAATTTTGAACTCTGCAAAATAAAAAAAAATTTCTGAAAGTATTTATCTTCTTTCAGATAGCCAGCAGAAGTTTAAAGTCTTGAAATCATTTCATGGACCATATCAAGTGACAGAGATGTTTCTCAGACTGCATTTTCTTGTACAAGATCTAAATGCCATCTCTCCAAATCCAGTAATCCTTTAAACTTGAACTTTCATAACTTGCCTATTTTTTCAAACTTTAGTTGTTTTTTTTTAAAATAAACTAAAGAACAAACTCAATTATACAATATTAAACAATATGATTTGTTAATTATTGTTTTGAAATATTTTAATTCTCTAAAGTCATATTTTTGTTTGGAAATAGGGGCATGTCTCTAATTCCAGGTGAATATTAACGCAAAATAGCACTTAATTCAAAAATTTGTTTAAATTGTTGATAAAAGTTGGTAAATGTCAAGCACAGATCCTGGTAATGTCTTTAAAAAAGAAAAAAAGAAAAAAGTTTATTCTTGAACTTTAGAACATTTTGAAGTTTATGGTAAAACAAAGTATTAGATACACATGATCTAATTAATTTCTGTATAAAATATTTTTATTTCTATTTTATTTTTCTAACTGAAAAGTTTAATTGTTTTCGCTGATATTTTTAGTAAATAGCATTTTGCTTTGAATTAAAATTTTTCATGGTTGCAATAATGTATTATACTATTTTTACACTTTATTAGGACCAGTTGGATGAATTGATGACCAGCAAGGTGTCTCTGACAACTATACTTCTCATTTGTGTATTTACATCATCAAATTCAGCTTCATACAATTTCCTACATGCATACCAACGTAGCATGCTACATTTTAAGTCAAAGCATCCTCACATTAAGTTTATTATTACCAATATTGCTGATACAAAGGTTTCAATTGGTATATAAATCACAAAATTATAGTTATAAGTTATCAATTATTTTTTTCTTTGTAAGTGTATAAAAAGTAGAAATAATATTTATTTTTAGTAATGATGCGTCACTTGAAGATTTATGATGTTAGCAACCTGCCATTTGTTGTTGCTTTGTGGACAGAAGAGGTTTCTGGTATAAATTTTTGTATTTTGCTGATAATTAAAAAGAAAACAAACAATGTTTTTTTTAGCAAGTTTTTATTCTCAAGTGATTTTTTAAAGGTAATCGAGTTAAAAGACAGAAAACTCTAACTTCTCAAATCTCGCCAACACCTCACATCACTGAAATTCTGCTAAGTGATGTTGGTTTATTGTCATTACCTAATCCACTCCAGCCTAGAAAATCGGTAATATTTAATGTACTTTATCTATGGATTATGGTATTTTTGACTTAGGTTTATGTGGTAATAGTTGTAGTTTTTAAATGATTTGAATGTTTAGGTATGCACAATGAATGAAACTGATGTTTGCACAACTGAGGAACAAGTGATTGAGTTGAGTGTTCCATGTGTTGAAAAGAAAAAGAATGTCAAACCAGTATTGCATTTTCTATTTTGTTTTTATTTCATGCTGAGTTTTACTTAGAAAAAGTTTTTGTTTATAATAGATATTTGGTATTATGAAAATCTTTAAAAATTTACTGCTCTATTGAAAATTATAATAGTTGGAATACCTGAAATGATTGAAAATTATTCTTTGTAGAAACAAGTGAAGAAGAAACAGCAACAGCAACCATTATATATTACTGAAAAGACATGGTCTAATATTTTTAATCAACAAAATGAACGCCTTGCCATCAATAAACCTATGCATTCAAGTAGACTTATCTTTGTAAGCACTCTTATCTTTTTTTAAACATCTATATTTTTCAAACTACCCTAAACATATTGATTTTTCTTTTTCATTTCAGATCATTTTTATTCAAGATGGTTGCTCATTCTGTGAGATATCTATGCCTATTTTTAGGAAAGTGTTGCAATCTCAAAAGTTCCTCAGTAAGTAATCGATTGCCTTTTTTTTTTTTTTTTCTTGTAAAAAAAAAAACATCAGTTTTTCATGAAACTTGCATTATTTATTCTGTTTTTGCCTTTTTATTCTGTTTTTATCTGGTTTCAAGATTCAACTTCTATCTACTTAATGAACTGCAGTGAGAACAGACAAGTTTGTTCTAAGTATGGTATTACAGGCTATCCAACTATGATTTTATTTCGCATGTTAACATTTTATGAACATTTTCCTTGCTTCGAAAAGGGCCATCTCTCAGAGATAGCTAGTGTGGACTATCATGGGGATGTTGAGGTATTATTGAGATCAATATTAAAATTTGTATTTAAATCAGACAGTCAATAATTTTTTTTTTAAATGACTTTCAACCTCTGCATAATATACAAATATAAACTTTTAAATTTTATTTACTTTTGATTTTGATAGATTTCTGCTTGTATACTTTTTAAATTATTTATTTAGGTAAATCCAATCTTATCATGGTTATCAAAAATGAGTCAGGAGCAAGTGCACTTAGTAGCAAAAAGTCATAACTTGCCTGTTGAATTAGTTAGTCCTATTTTTATTATTTTTTTGAAGCAAGTAGTTTTTTATTTTTGTTGTACATCTTATTGCTTTTAAAAAATTTGAGAAACTTTATTCTGTTTCAGATGAAAGATGTTCGTTTAATTGCCAAACTGTACACAAGAAAATATATTCTAAGGTACCTACCAAGATCTCTACATGGCAGGCTTATGCCCTTCAAGTGTTTTATGGATTTGTGTGAATTGCTCCTTAATCAAGTTGAATGTTTTGGGACACCAGCAATTGATGTAACATTCAACAATAAAAAAGATGATTTGTTCTTAGAATCAGTATGTAATTGTTCATAAATCCATATATTTATAAACAACTAAGTTTTATATAATTTTTTTTTGATTATGGAAAGGTGCTACCACTTCAATTCAGATTGCCAAAAACAGTCCATTCCTTATACTTATATGACTTAGTGGATCTTTAGTATTGAAAGTGTTGAAAAATTTGCAAAATAAGTCACATTAACAACGTAATCAATTTTAAAGGTTTTTTAATTTTTTAGGTTTTTTTTACTCGAAGAGATGGGCTCAATTTAACATTATTTCAAACTGGGCTTCCTATGAAGCGATCTTTAGATGCTGACCATTTTGTAAAAGGTGCTCTCTTCCATAAAGCACATGAGTATGTTTGCATTTTGTTATTCATGTTTTAAAACACTTTGTTTAATTTTTATTTATCTAATTTATAGAAAGATTTTTATCTTTATGGTGATATTTTTTCATTTTTATATTAGTATTTTTTTTTTGGCTAAAGTTAAAAAAATCAAATCCTTGCATTAGTTAAATATATTTTAACTAAGTTTACTGATAAAATGTTAATTCATAGCGTGAATATTTATATTAGTATTTATTTATATTATTGATTCTAGACACTAATTAGTGTAAGAACATACTGGTTAGTATATTCTTACCTCCTAACACTCTTTGGCAGCCAAGATACACCAGAGTTACCAAAGTAAACCTAAGTGTATATGTTGTAGATTGAATGGTTAATTTACAAAACAACATCAAAATAGGATAACATAAGTATGTTACAATAAAAATGTGCAGGCCAATCTTCTATTCTATTATAAAAACGTAGCCTGTATTGCAGCGTTGGTAAAACCATTACGAAATGCAGAGTGAAGAACAGTTGAATTACTCACTAAGCACTGTCAAAAATTTATAATACAAAAGAATATCTATGCAGTCAATATTATTTTACGCTTCGTTTTTAAATGTTTACAAGTACCTATAAGCGTTGAGCATAAAGCAATATTTGTAGCCTGATATTTTCTCTTTAGATATGATATTTCTAATTCTTTTAAATGTGAAGATAGCATCGTTAAATGTAACGAAGTTTTGTTAAAGTTTATAAAGGAACACACTCGGTTGCCGGTAACTTATTTGACGTCCACTTTGCTTCATTCGCACCAAAAGTAAGTATGTGTAGAGTAAATTGATATCAGAACAATATTTCAAAAGTAGGAAATGCTTTGTTTGTAGGGATAGTTATAAAAAAAAAGTTATATGAAGGATAAAAAGAAATGTAAACTAGCCCAAATTTTCTACAAGCTATCTTATTGTGAAGAATACTTAAAGATAAGAATGGACCATTTAATCTACTTTTCATTTGACAATGAAAATGTTTTAACTGGTACTATTAATTTGCATTTTATTTTTTCTTTACTCCATGCAAGTGAGAGGATATTACTCGATTTTTTAGAGGGATTAGTTACATGTGGGAAAAGCCGGTGCTCATCGCGTTTGCTCATTCGGATAACATCACCCAAGGATCTCAGTTTTATGAGGTTTGCTGAATATTACTTTTGACCTTTTTCTGAGCTTGTACATTTTATATAGAATTTATTTTTTTAATATATATTTCATTTTTCATTAGAAACTGTACCAGTTATCGCTGGAGATTTATAAAGATATCAATGTGGCTGTTGTCGATGTCGATGTTTACAGTCATTGGTCATCTTTGTTTGTACCTAAATATTATTATACCACTCACTATGGTAAACTTTAATTCTAGGAAGTTGTTACTGCAATCAGTGTTATGTATGGTGTAATGGTGTAATCATCATATTTTTTTCAATTTTCCAGTCCTTTTTTGCAATTGCATAATGATAATTATAAATCAGAGATAAATGGTAAAAATTGCTTTTAATCAGATTTTATTGCCTCTTTCTCATGATAAGTTTTTGTAAAACTATGATAGAGGAGAACCATTACCAATCGCAAGCTTTGATTCAACATTCTCCCTTTAATATTTTTAGACCGAGATGAAATTCCCGAATTGCTTCGATATCCTCGTTTTTGTATGATCGAGTTGCACAAACATAATCGCGCAGCGTTTTTTCCTCCTTTAAAGAAATACGATCGCGGCTACAAGGTTTTGCATGAGTTCGAACTAGAAAGCTTTCAAGCTTCTCTTAAAGCTTTCGTGCAGCTTTATTTGAAGGATAAAGATGCTTTGTTAATTGAAACAGAACGCTTTTGAAACTGCTGGTCTGAAGACAACATACTGCATCCCATGGAAAAGAATATTACTATAATTGCCAAAAACAAGAAATATGCCGTACCGAAAAAGCATGCCTTACTTTTTGCTTTTTGATTAAGCTGTGAGGTTTTTTTAATTGTATAAAAGTTTTTAAATGTAAATAAAAAAAACTTATTTGTATATTTATGAAAATTTTTATGATTGTATGTATAGAATACGGAGATTAATAATTTATACTATCTAATAATTTATACTATCTAATAATTTTTATGATTTTATGAGAAAAGTAATGATCAAAATATAACTTTTTCTTTTTTTTTTTTTTAGCAGAATGAAGAATTTCAAAAATTTTATTTTAAGACTAATTACAAATTGTGTTACGTAAAATAATCGATTTTTTTTTTTTTTACTCAAAAGCAGAGAAACTTAAGTAGCACAATTTTGGGCATCGATGGTCTGAAACTGAATTTCTTTAACTGTTTTGTACGGCAATATTCTTGCAGTTTGACAAAATTTCAGCGACAAAAAATGAAGCACATGCTCCATATAATTTGAAAAATTAAGATATTTATCATTATAAAACCGGGTGTCATTACAAAACCGGGTATGTACAGAACCGAGTGTCAATACAAAAAGGAGTTTCAAACTCAAGTGTTTAAACTTTAATCACCTTAAGTTAAATTTACTTTCGCCTAAAATTAATATTTGCAAGAGATTCACTCTTTGCTCCAACGCTATTTTCACCCAGAGGTAAAAAGTTATGAAAACTACGAGTGCTGGGGATTTCAATCATCCGTGATTTCATTCATCCGTGATATTTACGTGACGATCGTAAAATTTGATTGAAAGCTGTAATTATCTACACTAAATTCAAACACGACTTCTAATGTATTTGGTTTTTTTAACAGACATTTCATTTTTATTTGGGTTTAAAGTACATTTATGTTCGTAGCTTTCTACCTCATCTAAACATAGTTTCCAGCAAATCCATCGAGAAGTATGGAGGCTGAATGAATTAAAGTCTTGTTTTAATCGATTTAAATATTGTAATTGAGAATGGGCAATGTAAGAGTAGATCCGAAGTTTTTGAAAAAAATCGATTGATTATTAGAATACTTGCTTTCAAATTTGGTGAGTCGTAAGTAGTGCATACCCTCCATCTTCGATGTTTCTCCACGTCTAGCTACGCCACTGCATTCGTTGCGACAAATATGAAAATCATCTTCATGGGTCACCAAAAACTATATATCTTACCAATAAGAGGCTCTTTTTCAAAACACGATTTGGATTGTTTAAGCATACAAACTCCTTGTTTTCCACGAATGTTCAATTTTTCTTGAGTCTGTACAAGTTTTCTTTTCGCATCAGATTTTAAATTCTTTGAAGTTTTTGAATAAGAATGCAGTGAAGATACATGAAAATTTTTAAGTTCTTTATTGATAAAATCTCTATTTTTTTTTAAATTATTTTAAGTTTTGTTTCTCTTCTGTACCTTCCTGTGATAACTTCAGTCTTTGAGCTCTGCAACTTTTCCTAATTATACCATGTGATTCTTCCATAAAACAACGATTTAACTATTTTGTATTTTGAGCTGAAATTTCTCGTTTCTTATGCTAGATTAAACAAGTCGTCAATTTTAAGCAAATCTGAAAAGTATTGTACAATGAACCAGGAGATTTGATGCGAAATTAACCGAAAGCCAGTAGATCGTCCTCCTACACAGCAGATCTATCAGCACTTTTTTTTTTCCAAACATTTACTGAGTTTCTCGGTAGAAAAATATTTTTACAAAAAGCTCCAAACTAAAAATGACATATCTAAAAGTTGCAGCCTAAGAGTATTATGTGGTAACAAAGATAGCACTACTATTCCATGATCTCGAGTAAGATGTAACACCTCAAAATTTTTTGTATGTGTTAAATGAAGGATAAGAAGAGACTTTCTTTTGTTCCGGATGTTCTGTTAAAAGTTCAAGACAAAGCTTATAAAATGCCTAATCCCACAAAGTTAACAGTTCTGTAATTATCCAACCACTATCAGAATATTCAAAAATTGTCAATGGTGGTGCTCCGTCTTTGAGCTCATTTTTGAATCTTTTACGTTTAAAAATCAGCATACAAGATACAAAAGATCCAACAGCATTACACAACATACTCCAGTGGTATTTACTCTTCTTTCACCACTTCTTTCACTTATTGCTGCTAATTTGCTCTATGTTGTAGAGCAAATCAGCAGCAATATTATAATCATCAAGTTCTTCAAACTTATTAAAAACATACGCTTAGATGTAATTCCAAAAATTAAGAAATCTCTAATAACCAACCAACAAAGGCTTACTCTGGCCTTAATGGATGACAAAAACAAACAAACAAAAAAAACAGTTGACTCCTTCGTTTTATTTAGCAAAGATAAAAAATAAATTAATGCACCTGTACAATATTGGCCACCTTACCCTATCTATTTCATTTTAAGTCATCCACTTTCCTATGTTATAAGAAACTTTTTTATTACCCTTTTTATAGTTTTCATTCAAAAAAAAAAAAAAGAAAAAAAAAAAGAAAGAAACTTCGGTGGTTTAATTTAGTGGTTTATTCATTTTAAAAGCTGCTTAAATATGAGTAGGACCTTCATTTTAAAAGCTTCTTTAAACTCCATCAGTGACCGAAAAAGATTATCCTCACTCGAAGAAAGCAAAAATTGACAGATAATGACAAGTTGATTATATATATAAAAAAAAATGAAGATTACAGGATTTTTTTTTACAAAAATATATTTTTTATAAAACTTCATCAATATGAAATTTAGTTGCGATTCATAGACTGCTCTCTTTGTCTCCAATAGGCATCCATAAATTTAGTAATTTCAGTATGCTTCTTTGGATGATTTAGTCTGCAATCATTGCGAAAAGGATCGGTCTAAATAAATTATAACATAAAATACAGGAAAGAAAATTTAAGGAAGAGAACTGTTTAAAACAGATTTCCTGAAAAAATGCAGGCGCTTCTTATCATCCCTAACCAAATAAAGGGAACAATTTTTATACAAAGAAAATGCTTAAACTATTTTATTTGGTTAAAAATAATTAAATATAATACGTTCGGTTCAAAACACGTTTGTAAAGATTTTACAGAAACAAGAAACTCGAAGATATCTAAACGTTTAGACAATAATTTATTTATTTATAAATACTTGAAGTTATTTATAAATGTTATTTGTAATTATCTATAAATACTTGAAACTATTTATAAATGTTATTTATAATTATTTATAAATACTTGAAATTTTATTCTGACAAGGACAATGACTAAATTTTCTTCTTTAGACTTTGTTTCATTATAAAACCAATTCTTTGCTGAAAAGCTAGAACTGTGTTTACATACCAAGCCGATGCCTGATTTTATGCACATGGCTCTAAAAATGACAATATATCACAAATGATATAAAAATATAATAGATAAAATTTATCATATTTTTGTATCATTTGTGATCTTTTTATGGCAAGCGCCATAAATTAATATCATCAGTCTATAATGCGACCTATTAGCAAGCGGTGAGCATTTATACAATGGAGAATTCAAGTAATTGTGCTTTCAGCTTCATATGCAAAGTTGAAAGTATGATTTCTCAAATGCTTACAAGCATCCATAGATGTGAAAGAATTGTTTCGAGTAACAAAAAGGTTGATGAAGCTAAATAAGTTCTGATGAAGCTACCAGGTTCCCAAAAACCTTATCAACTGCTGTTGATTTATTCAAGATGTTAGAGCTAAATGGATTGCCTCAGGGATTGAACACAACAGGTCTTCCAATCCAATTGAAAGTAGGGTTTGCATTCAAAAGATTACCAAAAGTACGGCACAGTACTTTTAGGAACCAAGCAAATAGGGAATCTATAGATAAGTATAAGCTACATAAAAGGAAATTATCTTTCTTATTGTAGTAAACAAATTTACTATATAACGATTTCTGTACTTTTAGAATGGGTACATTTTAAAAGTACAGAAATCATTTTAAACTCTATGTGTTTCAAAATTCTTAAAGTTTTTGAAAGTTTTATGTGAGCTATGAAATAGCAATTATTATTGGTAATTAACAAATTTTACCGGTAATTAAGTATTCACAATGGACAACTTTTTTGATTGAAATATAAAAATTTCACAGTAATTATGGGATATCACTATCATTTTTTAGCTAATTTTTGCTAAAATATTTTGTTAATTTCTGTCTTATAAAGCTCTTTACCGGACGGAAATTTACTGAGAAAAACAAAAAATATTATTTTTAGTTACTTTAAATTTACGGTCTGAATGATTTAAGAAGAGCTTTATCGTATCAAAGTGAACTTTATAAAAATATAATTTTTAAATATAACAAAATTATACACGAGTTTACTGATGATCAGACAACAAAAGATATTAATAGACATCAGACATAATTAAAACCATAATGAATATTGATGAATATACCATGACAGTAAAGTTAGATGGGCATTAGAGGATTTTGAATATTATTTCGAATCATTAATAGTTAAAACATCTAAAAACATACAGTAGATGTTGTACACCACCCAATCTCTTGTGCTTCAGTTTGAGGGAACTCAAACTTTTGCAGTGGAGTTTGATTAACTTGCTTCATTACCTCTAAGAAATCACCTAAAAAATAAAAATAAAAATATAATAAAGAAATCTAATATAAAAATGAAATAGAATATAAAAAAATATATAATATAAAAAAGAAATTCAGATTTAAGAGTAAAAATAACTTTAAAAGATGCTCTTTCCAGTGTTGAATTATTAGATTTTTTTTAATTTAGAATTTAGTAAAAAATTTAAAAACCTACTCAGTATAAATTTAAATTCATATAAATAATACAATTATACCAATAAATTAAAAAAAAAAAAAAAAAGAAAATATATTATAAAGAAAATTCAACTAGTCTTCTTTTATTAAAAATAATAAAGTTGTTTAAAAAAAAATTATTTAAATATGTTGGGAATGTAAACATTTGTGAAAAATTTAAAGATCATTCCATATTTAAAAATTGTAGCACATTTTCCTAAGAGCTAATTTTAAAAATTTTTGTAAACTAACTTATTATTAAAATATTCTTCATATGCATTGACTACTAAACTAATAATATTATGTACAACTTAACTATTCTGCACTCTTAGAAACTCAGCCAGTATATGTAATAGACAATCTTGTGAGAATCTAATACTTTTCAACCAAAAAACTGCACTTTTTTAAGATTAGTTGATAAAAAAAGGCAATTACTTGAATTAAAGTTACATACATACATACATACATACATACATACATACATACATACATACATACATACATACATACATACATACATACATACATACATACATACATACATACATACATACATATATACATACATACAAGAAATTTTTAGAAGTTTTATTCAGTATCAAATTGCAGGTCAATATGGAGATTTAAAGATACAGTGCATTTGTAAAAAAACAAACAGGACAATTTTATGTTGCAGAGAAAAGATAAAAAAAAAGAAGATACTATTACAAAGTTCTCAGAAAATGACCCAAAATTTCAAGTATCAACTTCTGAATCTTCAGCGTAAAAACTCAAAAAACATGTTTTCCAAAAAAACATGTCTTCCAAAAAAGTTCATTAGCAATTAATTTTTTTTTTTATGCACAAAAAATGTAAATTGTAATTTCAATGTTGTTTTCACTGTTATTCTACAGTTAATAAGCAAAGACTCACTTTACCTTCATCTTTCTAGTAAATTTTTTAAAAATTATTGTTAATTTTTAAAATATTTTCAATAAAAAGTAAAAATTGTATTGTTTTACAGTTTTCAATTTCCCTCATTAACAAAAACAACAACAACAATAACAAAATATATAAAAAATTCCAACAAAAAAAAGTTATTACATTTATTTTGAAGTGTGAAAAAAGTTTTGCACAGTTTTACTCTACCTTTTTTATTGCTATATCTGATGTTATTTCTACTAGATTTTAATAGAATGTGTTTTGAGTACATAGAGCAATTACAGCCAAAGTTTATATTAAAATATTGGAAAGTTAGTTATTCTTCAATAAGATAAATAAAATTACTATCTGCTTCTCCTTCAGCAAAGTCATGTGCAGAGTTTGGTTTTCCAGTTAAGGTATAAACTAAATTTGAAAAAAAAAGGTTGTGAAACATACATACATACATTAAATTACATAAATACATTCATACATACATACATACATACATACATACATACATACATACATACATACATACATACATACATACATACATACATACATACATACATACATACATACATACATACATACATACATACATACATACATACATACATACATACATACATACATACATACATACATACATACATACATACATACATACATACATACAATTATCTAGAAATAAAACCTTATTGAGAGTTTTAGCCGTACGTTTTTTATATTGGCTCACACTAAAATTAGTATAAATTTTTTCATTTCTTTGTTCTTTTTTTATTGTTTCGCATAGT
Source organism: Hydra viridissima (assembly GCF_058129835.1). Taxonomy (NCBI): domain Eukaryota; kingdom Metazoa; phylum Cnidaria; class Hydrozoa; order Anthoathecata; family Hydridae; genus Hydra; species Hydra viridissima. Next base: position 34,160,056 of record NW_028324300.1, read on the forward strand.
ATAGCATTTTGATGCACATAATTAATTGAAGATTGGTTTTTTTTTGTAGCTGACATTTTTGATGAATTTATTGATTTGTCTGCTCTTTTCGTTGCTAGCCGCTCTCAGAAAATAAACAAACAAATGTGCCGTTTTCCGACCAGTGTTTTTTTTTTTAGAAATTTTGGCCATTTAAAATCGGAGTTTGAAATGAAAATCATTCATTTTAAAAACTTTGTAAACTTCATTTGATCATCGATTTCAATAAACTTTGGCAATAATATTCTTAGGTTTCACGTTTTTTCAAGGTAGGACGATTGTTTTGCTTCTACAAGTCTAAGAGCTGAGATAATATCAAAAAAACCTACTGACAACTTTTTGTTATGTAATATCATACGAAGCAGAGAATAACACAGGTCACTAGCATTAGCAATTCCGGTCGTTTAGTTTTAGTGAAACAGCACTTTTATCATGATAATGCCCCCCCCCCCCCCTGGAAAAAGAAATTGTAAACGACGTAAACATTTAAAAATTTTATGATTTATCAATATCTTACCATTAGTAATTTGAAAAAACTTAGTTTTGTTATGAATGTTTTTGAAAAGATTGAAGTTTATGCGCGAAAATTTAACCAACTGAAAAAGCAGTTTGTTAGCGCAAATATAAGTTGCAGAAAAAGCAGCCGGCGCGCAAATTTAAACATGTAACGAATAAAATAAATTAAAATAAATCTAATTTAAAATAATTTGTATATTTAGACATAGTTACAGAACTTCAAAAAAAAAAATTGCTATATCTTGCAAATTTTGTTATTTTGGTTTTAACCCTTCAAGACATTGTGCAGAGTTGCTATTTGATTGAAACTGATTTAATTCGATTAAAACAAATTTAAACTAACAACTTTAGATATGAATGTTCACATGTCACGCCAAAAACCTGGCTATTATAAACGCGTAAAGAGTTAATTATTGCTTGGTAAAACTAGGCAAGTTTTGCCAAGCAATAATTTGGATTACTTTTCCTTGACGCGGTTTACAAGTGATGATAATATTGAACTTTGGCTGATTTAAAACAATATGCAAGTGCTACTACTCAAGATACTAACGTTGTTTAAGGTTTTTATTCTCTAAACCTATTTAACATAACTTTCTCTTTCTTCCGATTGAGCTACAAGACAAATTTAAAACTCATGCGCAGAGTTTGCGGCAAATGGTTTGAAAAAAGCAGCGCCAGATGAGTATTAGTCTTAAAAATTAAATTAGAAGAATTAAAATAGAAGAAGTTTCTTTTGTCAAACTGGTTGAGAACCTGCACACCCCAAAAGAATGCGTCATAAATTTTCAAAAACAAACAGCAACTGTGTAAAGCGTCAGATAACTGAAAAACATCAAAAGGTGACAATAGGAAAAAAATTAGCTTTTAAATAGGGAAAAATAAAATTATTTTTAACTTTCACGAATTACTTATTAACCATAACTATTCAATTAGGTCAATCAGGTTTGCATAAAAAGCGCGTTGTTTGTCAATTAGAGAAATTGAATGCTAAGAACAACAAGAAATAATTGAGTCTCCTCTAACTTTTTCAAGATTTTTGGTTACATTTCCACGATTAAGAATCTAAATTGAAATGTTCTAAAAATATAAATCAATCACGTGTAGCAAGCCAATCACGTGATCAGTCACCAATGACAAATATATACCAACATTTAGATGTTCCTTTTCTAGTTTTATTTTTTTAATTATGAAACTGGTTAATCAATAAACAAGTTTAAAGAACAATAAATTATAATTATGCTGGAAAATTATATCGATACCTGAAAGGCAAAAAGCCCCGATGACATTTTTGGTGAAATCAATTTTTTTTTTTTTTATAAACTTGTGTGTATTGTTAGTCTACATTTTTCCCAAAATACAAGCCTTCATAACGAAGGTTTAAGGTGTTTTAAAAGAAGAACTCTTAGGGCCTTTTGACTTTCAGGTATCGATATTTAATTGCCAGTGTTTCAAAAAAAAAAGATTTTTCAAAATTTCAATTAATATTGCATTCTTCTAAAGTGCCTTAACCTTGATATTATTTTAGAAAAATTTTTAATGGTGTTGTTATTATGGTATTACTTAATAACAAAGAGCCAAAAGTTCATTTTGGGAAATATTTTTGGACTTTTTTTCGGTCGATTTTTGGGGATTCTTTTATGGGACCAAATTTGAAAATAAAACCTCGTTTAAGATGTTCATTCAGTAGAATGATATTTAAATCAAATGTTAATCTTCATTTCATTAATGGAACAACAAAGATAAAAAGTTCACTAAATAAATGAATTTTAAAATATTTGTTGTCATATAATCCTGTTATTCAGCTTAATTCACTTGGTTCAACTTTTAAAAAGAAGGATTTGCATAATCAATTTTTTTTTTTGTCCATTTATTCAGCTTTTACATTTATTAAATATTTACAAAGAAAATGTTAAGTCTGTTCTCACCCTTGTAGGCTTTATTGATCAACGCCTAATAAGAAAAGTGTCATGTAGTATATTTTTATATAATATATTTATTTATAGTATATTTATTCAAATCATGTAAAGTACTGATTTTTACTCTACTTTTTTTTATCAACCTTATAGAGCATAGTTTTTAACCGAACCAGTTTTACAGCCCTCTTACTGTAGTTCAAGATTAGTTAAAGATTCTTTACAAACTATTTAAACTCTGGTATTAGTTGTTTAGTTTCCAGGCCTCAACTGAAGTCTTTAGCTACTGTACGTCTGCATTTCCATGGTTTAAAGGATGAAAAGAGAAAGCATAACATGACAAGAGACATAACTTTATTCCCAGTCCCAGTTGCCATAGCCATTGAGTTACTAACTCAGGTCTAAGGTCAGAATAACTTGTTACCTGCCACAGAGTTTTCATATCTTAAGAAACTTGTTTATCTTTCTATCTATCTATCTATCTATCTATCTATCTATCTATCTATCTATCTATCTATCTATCTATCTATCTATCTATATATATATATATATATATATATATATATATATATATATATATATATATATATATATGTATTTATATATATATATATATATAAATTTATCATTTAATTTATACATCTTTAAAATGTTGTTATTGTTTTAGCTTTTGTTATAAATTATTTTATTGCTTTTGTTATAAATCTGACATGATGCACAGGAATGTTTTGAATATTTTTTGTTCGTCACGTATACACCACTCTCATTTTTGAAACTCTGCTAGTGATGGTGTTAGTTCATAATCCGACTTGCTCTCGTTTAAACAAAATTATTTGTTTAAACTTAGAAGTTAATAACTAAGCTTGTTTTTAACAGTATATCTATTATTTGCTATTTTAATATTACCCTATTTCTTCAGTGTTTCAATTTAAAGAATTTTGAAAAGAAAACTCCACAATTTTCTTGAAGTGTTCCTGCAATCAATTGTCAGAAATACACTTTATTTTCATTCTGTTTAAAACAAACAATTTAGTTTTGATCTAAAAATTTCTACGCAATCTTAGGCCTCTTAAACAGAGGTTTTACTGCTTGAATAAATATTCCAACTATTCCTTCACTATTCCGAAAAAACTGCATCAGTTTTTTTGACCCCGCTAAAAAAAAAACTGCTACACATTAGACTCTAACAGTCCAATATTTAAAAAACAAAAGATTTGTTAAAATGATTAGAACCATGAATCACTCTAGAGGTTGTATATAGGGTTAAGGCTTGATGAGCAGAAGAACAACGCATTGCAGCTCTTCCAAGTTCAATAATCTTTCAAGCTACGAACAAAAAGTTAGAAAAACGTAAAACTTAAATAGACATTTACTTTATTGTTTTTTAAAATTGGTTTTCTAAAAAAAAATTAATAGAAAACCAATTTTAAATGACATTAGCACAGTCACATAGTCACATCAAATGCGTATCTTTCTAAATTATCAACCAAGATAATTGGTGAATATATATATATATATATATATATATATATATATATATATATATATATATATATATATATATATATTGATATAAAATTTTCCTATTCTTATTTTGATACTGGTCTCAAGTTGCTAGACTAAATGCTTTTTATTATTTAAATCTTTAACAAAGAATTTTTTATTCAACTGTTCAATATAAAGTATTAAAAGTAATTTAAAAAGCATAACAAGATGACAAAGCATAACAAGATTTATCAGCAAATGTTTTCGACTATCATTTCGACTGCCCATTAATAATCTTTTATCTTAATAATAGGCAAAAAGTCAAAATGTCTGGAGACACAAAGGTAACATAATTATAAGGATTTGCAATTATGTAGTAAGCAAGTAAAATCTCGATTATTACTAATAATAGTATTACTGTTAATCAAAATTTTTCCATTTAAATTTTAAAAATTATGATAATTAATGCAGATGAAGGATTTTTCATCAATAGCCTAATTAAGTGAAAAAGACTTCAAATACGTATTTAATTATTCTACAGCAAGTCTAGTTTCTGAAATAAAGATAAAATTTTGTAATAAAATTATAATTTCGTAGGACTTTGACTACTTTTTTTATTTTTTAGAATTAAATTACTAATTCTAATGTAACAACGTTGTTTCAGATATTAATGATGTTTAATATGTTTATAATTTAATAATTTAAATTTAATGTTTAATTACGTTTAATGTTGTTTCTTTTCACAATTACAGAATTTTTTACATACTGATATTTTTATCATGTCGCAGTTGTGAAAAATCCTGACATATTTTCTGTTACAATTTTGTTCATTTGTAATTTCCTCATTAAGAAGGAACAAAAGTGATTTTTGTAGACCTACAATAGCATGCTAGTGCTGTTTCAGGCTATCTTGTATTAAGCTCACCAGTCGAAAATCTATCCAGATATTAAAATGATGGGCTTCTTAATAGGAATGTATAGTGGATTTGCAAAGCACTGCTGCTTCCTCATTTTTTCGATAGTTAGGCTGATGATGATAATTGTGTGACTCGTAAGTGACCTTTAAGGACAATTAATAGAACCGGAGAAGGTGTCATTAATTCTGCTTAAAACCGTGAAACCTTTACACATCAGAATTTCGGTTTAATTTGCGAAAATCTGAAACCAACTCAAAACGCTTTCAGGACCTAACTTTCCATGTTACCAAAGATTAGTTCAGCTAAGTTGAAGAAGTTTATTTAAAGTTGAAAAAGTTCAGTTGAAGCCAAAAAAAAATTGAAGGAATTTAAAGGTAATTAAAAGTCGCCTTTAGAAAAAAAAAAAAAAAACCTAGTGATTTTTAGAGCTTACTCAATGCAAAATACAAATTTGGCTGCCAGTTGTTTTTAAAAATTTACTTCCTGTGATTCCTTTATACCACTTCTCACTAATTTTTAGTGAAGTTAGTGATACAAAAAGCAAGACATTTGGTCGATGGAAAAACTCTATTAGGGATTTTAAAGCGAGGGTATGTTGGTTGACAACTGCAAGACGAAGTATTAAGCCAGAAAATTGGTTTAAACTATAACATTTATTCGTATTCGTATTTTTAAATATTTACAAGTGCTCCTCCCTTCTCTCCATTTCTCCCCTCCTCTCCCCCTCTCGATCTAATTTTCTTTTTTCTACTACAAATTAAAGCAGGTTGAAAATTTAAAATGCATGCAAAATAAAAACATGACGTTTTTAAACAGGAATTTGTATTTGATTTTATAATAACTGTCATTCGCATAAAAAAAACAATTCTCTCCTAGTTTCATGTAATATAACTAATTGCCCAAAACCAAAGTTGATAATTCGTTCTCAAAAGATATACACACAAGAAAAACAAGTAAATGAACAATATTGTGTTGAATCGCAACGTTTAAAAGATTCTAATATCGAGGATTTTTTGTTATTCGTGGTTCAAATCCTTTGTTTAACTAATTATTAACTGTTAAAAAGAATGTTTTATTCAAATGAAGTTTCTCTTTTCTTTCATGAGGATAAAGATATAAGGATTTGTATTAACTCTTCATAGCTTCATACGATTTGTATTAACTCTTCATAACTTCATAGGATTTGTATTAACTCTTCATAGCTTCATAGGAATTGTATCAACTCTTCATAACTTCATTCGACGGAAGCCTAAAGTATTAAAGTTTCAATATTAACAAAAGTTTTGCAACAAAAAGCAGCAACTTTTTTAATTGGATTAAGCTTTTCTCAACTGTATAGCTTTTTATAGATTATTTATAATCACAAAAATCAAGTGAACTATTTTTCAATAAAGCTACTCAAAGTACTTCCACAAGTAAGGGAATATTATATGCATAAATGTAAAACGCGCAAAAAAAATCTGAGCCAACAGCTCAACAAGTACTTTTATATTTACAAAAAAAAAAAAAAAGACATCCGTTACAGGATATTCTTTGCAATTACAGTGTACTCTATGATTGGTTTAAAAAACCCATAGTTGTAATTGCTGAGGCTGTTTAAATTTCTTCTAGTCTTCGCAAGCGACGGTCCATTCATTCTGAAAAGTCTACATGATATTATTTGTATAAAACAATGATAAAATCCTTAACTCAATTGGTTTTACAAGTTGTCATGATTTCATGAAAAAGTTCTCCTGGAAAAATCCCAATCAGATTGACTGCTTTAAAAACTTCTCGACCCAAAATTGATTGTCAAACGAATCGTTTCGTCATTAATCATTAGATTATTTTTGCACTAATAGCTTTTATCCTGATAAAAAATTTATATCACGTGATAAAAAGTTGGCCAATCTTTTTTGAAAGAAATAGTTTGGATTATGCTAAATTATGCTTGTCTGGTTACGATAAAAACAAATACGCGTGAGAATTTTTATGGTAATCCCAAAATCTCAGAGCATAAAAACTGCCGATTTGATTTTAATATCGTAATGAGATTTGGTGACCGTCGTGAAAAAATTAATTGAATAAATTTATGTCAAAGTTTAACATATACTTTTGAAATAAATTTGTTTATCGTCGTAGTATTTATATCAGAGAGAATAGTTGTTGAAATAATCGTCAAAGCTTTATCTGTAATCGGTAAGTTTAGACAACTGGATTTTTAAGGACAGTTTATTTTGTTGTTACTAAACAGGCTTGTTTAATAAATGGTTAAATCTTTACTAAGTATGATATATTTTAGTTTTTTTCCGTTGCAAGTAAAAAACAAATAATTTTTATGACTTCTGTTTAGGTGATTACTTGTGTTTAATGATAAGTTTCATTAAAAAATGCTTTGACGCAGCAAAATACGTCATCTTAATTTATTTTCAAATTAACATGGTAGCAAATTTGTATTGGTGGTTCCACTTTTTTTATTCAGGCCACTAAAGGTGGTTTAACGTTTTTAAAACCTACGAATGATTTTTAATGAATCGCTCTTTGTTAAAAGAGGGCGATTTAGCACTGGTAAACTTTCCGAAAATCATAAATAGCTTTCTAAAATCTAAGTTTGTATCAAAACCTTATTCAAAACCAATTTTCAGCATAATATTCTATACAATTGCAAAAACAGACGTGAAAACGGTTAATAACTGAGAAAAGCGAAAAAAATTTAATTTTTTTTTTAAACAACGACCAATTCAAATATAATACTGTAATTTTTTGATAAAAAAGCATCAAAAGTTTTCTAATATAAAATCTGCATTAAAAATGTAATAAAAAATGGTTTCTCGGGCGATTTGTTATTAATTTTTTGCCTAAATAAAGTGTTCACTATCTTATTCGTTGCCTCCCCGTCAATAAAAGAAGTACGTAGAGCATTTGGTTTTTGTATCATCTAAATTTACGTTAAATGATCTGAGTTTATTCGTTTAAAATTCTAAAAGACCAGACTTAGGTCATCGCCTTCTGGGGATTTTGGTACATCAAAAAAGTATGAGAGTGTTATGAAAAAATCAAAAAGTTGAAAGCTTGTAAATATTTGTTGCAGACAAATATTTGTTAAAATTAAAGTTGACTAAGTAAAATCAAAAAAAACTAAAGAACACAAAATAAAAATAGATATGACAAGATTTAAATACCAATATATCTATAATATATTTTTTATTCAATAAACCCTCTTTTGGTTATATTACTTATTTACAAAAGTCTGGGAATTTGAGCTTCCAAATTGTTTATGGTTTTAAGCGATATGACTTGTCTTGATTATCTTTCAAGATATTTCACAAATCCGTCTTTGATGATGGACACCAGTCGCGGGATTTTCTGTTTAGATTGTTACTGAAATTCAACGGGCAATAGATCACGGGTTTGTGGAGACCAATTCTTGTCTTTTAAAATGTTTTCACATGCCTTTTGCTCTAAATAACCTCTACATAGCTATGAGTTTTGTTTTGGAGTACTGTCATGCTGGAAAGTTAATGAAGCACCATTTAATCACAACCCAGATAAAACTGCGTTTTGTTCAAGAATCATATTGTGTTTCTATTTTATTAAATCAAATTAAATCTCTAATGCTAGATCAGGAGAAACAACACAAAACATGACGGAGCCCATTTCATGCTTAATTGTAAGCATCACTTACTCTTGTAAGACCTTCTCTTTGTCGCTTCGGCAAAAGTAAACTCTTCTTTTAGAACCAAAAATTTATAAATTCAATCAGTCACTGTAAAGTACTTTTTAAAAGCCTTCTTTTTTCTATTAATGATTTTCAAAGGTCCATTCTATAACTTTTTTCTTATCTTTAGACCGAAATAATGATTATCGGCTAACAACTTGACCAAACAAAAAATGAACAAAAAAGTCTTTTAACAGTACTAAAATATACAGGTCTATTCCTCGTTTAGTTCACTTCAACCCAAATTTCTGGTGCTGTGAGTCATTAATTTTGTTTACTGGTTTCAACAATAAACTGCTTTTCTTATTTTGTTGTAGTTTTTAGACCTCATGACCAAGGAATATCTTGATGGCTTGCACTTTTTATCACTGTATTGCAAGATGATTTTAAGCCTAATATTTTCAGCTTTAGTACGTTCAGATCTTTTTTTTTTCATTGTGCAATAACAAAATAGCAAATCACTTTTTCACAAACTATTTACATTTATTTGATGCCTTTATTTTAAAGAAGTCAATTACAGACTATAGTGGCGTTTAACTCTAAAAGCTGTACTTATTTTCACTTGTACATCCCTAAGTGTAAGCAATTAAACGATATTTAAGCATGAAACAATAAAAATGACTTATACTTAAAATTAGATTAAATAATAAATAAATAAAAGGAGAAATAACATCAAATGGTCTTATTTATGATTTTAGACATTATTGCATATTTTACTAACTTTTTTTTTAAACAAAATATTTAGTATATACGCATTTCTTGCTCATAGATAATTACACCGATGGGTCAAAATAGTTTTAAATTTAACAAAATACTACCACTATTTGTAAATAATCATATATTTACACATATCTCATAAGTGTTTCAAACTTTTGGCCCTCTTCGAAAAAACGGATAAAACAAGGTTTTAAATACATGAACCTAAAAACCCCGGTAAATACTCAGGATTTATAAATTCATGGTGTGACTGAGTGGAGTATGTGAACAACCTGACTATCGTAATAATTTAGTAAATCGACTAAACACTCATTGTTCCAGAGTCCCCTTGTTTGTCATCTATTCTTGCCAACACTGTTTATAATGATCTTCAAACAAAAGTTGGTAGATCCCAGACTTTATGCCAAGTCTTAATGAAAGAGAAAAAAAAAGAAGCTAGATAAGGCAAATAAAGTAGGATAAGAATTCCGAGTAATAACTAGAACAATTCTACCGATGCTAACAGGTGAAATGCTAATAAAGAGGTTAACAAAGCCCCAGTAGTTATAAATAAACCAAAAATATCTTCTTGAAAAAAATCTACAATTCAGATGGCTAAAGAAGTGAGAAAAATCAGTTGGAACACCACTAGAAAAAGATACAGAGTTATACTGATAATGCTGTATATTTTGCAATGAGGTATATGCTGAACCACCTTTTAAAACCATGCTGTATTTTAAAAGTTATTTGAATTAGGTTGTGAGAGCTATTCATATGGAGAAATATCCACGGGTTTATTTGTAATATATGCAATTGAAGTTACTGAACTGGTGTGCATTCTCTGCTCTTTGGTCATCACTTAGTGACAAAAGCATTTTTTTATATTATTAAGATTTCAAATTTCTTAAGGGACTTTTTATTCCGGTGGTTTTAATTTTTTTTTTTAAGAAGAAACATACTGTGCAGGATTCAACATATGTATATTGGAATCCTGCACAGTGTGTTTCTTCTTAAAGTTATAGCAATTTTGAGGTCTGTTCTAACCTCTGTATGAGTCGTACACAAGTTGGACTTTACAGCATTTTAGGGAAAAAAGGGGTAAAAGCACCAACTATACTACAAAAGTTTTCTAATAAAATACTGGCTTAAATAAGGGTTATAACCTTAAAATTATCTTTTTTAAACAGATAAGCACCAAATAGAACTTATGTTTACCCTTTTGACATGTGATATCCCATGTTTTTTTATGAATAAAGCAACTCTTCAATGTCTGTTTCTTATACAGCTGACTTGTGATTACCAAGAAAGTTAATAAAAACCTTAGTGAAAAATTCCCAAGCTTCCTTTTCTTCGTCTGTGAGAGGATTTTTGAAATTCGTATTGTAAAACATCCCTAATTTGAAGTGCAACAGAAAACTCCTAATTTAGCTTCGTGTCGCTGATTTTAGGAAACTTTCTTACCAAATTATTGAAATCCAGTCAAGTTATAAAGATTATCCCATTGCTTTCACAAAGGTCTTTATTAAGTCAAGTTTGATGAGAAACAACAGAACTTTATGAAACCTGTTTGCATACCCTCAGCATACTGATTACTTTTAGAGCATAATCTATTGATGGTTTTTTTTAACCATTTATCTCAAGAAGAATTTTCACTTTTTTGTGTGTCTTATTCAAATAAACGGAAAGAGCAGTCGGTAAGCATGACTTTTAAATCCTGTTATGCAACAGTTACAGATTTCAAGTTTCGTTTTGACGAATCTATTTAGAAAGTTCATGTGAATTTCAAAGAGAAATCTTAACTGAACGTATAGAAAAAGTTATGATAGGAATCAAGGTCGGATTTAAGCGGGTCTTCAAATTCTTCTCTAACTTTTAAATGAAAGCAGTTTTCTGCATAGTCCATAAAAATTACATCTTTTTTGGGAATCCGATTTAATTTGGGCTGATTTCACAATTAAATTAGTCTTTTTAGTTTGAAAGATGAGCTCACAGCTACGCAACCAGACATCTGAGATGGAGCATTAGTAACAAAACTTGAGTAATTTTTAAGTAAATTTTACACTCCATCTCCAATGTTTCCCCAAGTTAGGTTGCGGATTTATCTTACAAACTAAAAACAGGTTCCTTGATAGTCATCAGATAACAACGGTTTTCTAATAACAAAAAGCGCATGAATTGGTATTTGGCCTCGTCCTTGAAATTTTCTCGACACAATTTCTGCCATATATCTAAAAAAAAGGCAATTTAAGCTTGATCTCTTTGAAACATTTACCAAAAGTTGGGTCTTAATTAGTTAAGAGTCGTTTTTTTCAGCTGAAAAACTTTTCTACAGTAAAAAGCAATTGTTTAACTTGTGTAGCTAAATATGCTTAATTACAAAAATTAAAGCACAAATTTTCATCGAACAAAAATATTTTTCTTAGTAAAAAAACTGTTCTCTTTTGATTGGTTGTGAATAACCTTACGTAATGGTAGATTATCTTTTACAATTTTGTTATTTCTTCAGATAAAAGTCTCTATTGTAATCTAATTGTATCTAAAGTGTCAAACTATAAAGTATATATTTTCCTGTTAAAATTAGTAAATTGTGTATAAAATATTTTTAAAATATTCTCAATTATGCGATGAACAAAAATCAATTTTTAGATTTTGCTGTACCAAGTATCATGTCGAGTATGTAGAGTAACCTTGCTTTAGAAACAAATAAAACGGACCGCTAAACAATAAATCTGGCCGCTACTCACATTAAATCGAAGCGTTGCTTACAAGTTCCAAGAAATGAAACTGTTTCAGCTAATTCTTTTTGCTGCGATATTTCAAAGGTAAGTCTTTTCTTGTTTTACATTTCGTATATCGTATATATTGTATATATCATATATGGTATATATAGTATGGTATACGTGGTAAAATAAAAAATAAAAGCTGCATCTATTCTATTCCATTCTATTCTAATTTTGCTGAATATATTATAAGTAATAAAAAGATACAAAAAATTTTTTTACATATGTATGTATATGTGGTATATATTGTATATATGGTAAAATCAATATTCAAACAGTATTATGATAAACGCAAGTTTATTTGACAAATATATTTGACTTTTTTGTTCCTTTTTATTACTTTAGTATTTTTATACTATAGTATTATGATAAACGCAAGTTTATACAAGAATTAACGTTTGGAACCGTTTTTAGTAAAGTTTTTGTATTGTGACTCGCAATTAAATTACTCTATGGCTCTTTTTACCACTAAATAGGAAATCATTTGATTAAGCAACTAATTTCTCATTATTTTAAAATCGACTGCTATTTGTTCGTGGGAAAATCTTCACCGAATTATCAGCCCAAAAAAAAAGTTATGTACGTTGAAACTAGTAGATAATGTTTTTATAAAAAGATATAACAGTTAATATGACTGTCTTGCCTCACATTATCTCTCGTTTTATCTTTTGGCTTGCTTTGTTATCATTGCTTGTTTTATTTATTCATTGTGTTAAATGTAGCCAAAAAATTTATGCTTACTTCTAGTCTTAAAATTTCATCTGGCAATTCAAACCTCGCCATGAACTTAGAGAAGGCAACGAGCGCTTTACATACAATACTGAAAGATTATAGAAAAGAAGTTGTTCCTATCTACAATAGTAAGAGGACTTTTTTTAATTACAGGAAGAGGCTAAATTTTTTTTTGCTGGGTTATTTGATAGTAATTTAGTGTTGAAGGTATCTGGGTGTGGAAAGTACCTCGGTGTAGTATTGCATCTTATCTTTTATAAATCAAAAAATCTTTACTTTCTAGTTAGAAAAAATTTTAAAGAAACTCAAATATTTATCACGCAATAAATATTAAGTTCTTATTATTGTTATGTTTTTTTATTATATGTTATTATATTAATATTAATTAGTTAGCGTCATGCGCAGCGAAACACTTTGATAAACATATTTTCAAGCAGTTTATTTTAAATCTTTGAAAACATTTGATTGATATTTAATCTAGATCAACCTGTTGTTGTGAAGACCAATTTGTTTATAAACGACATGGTTCCACTAGAAAATATTCCAAAGGCAAGCAGTTTGATAATTTGTTATAAAGCTTATCAAGTTTTTGATTTTTTTCCTACCGATTTATTAGAAATTTAGTTGTATTAGAAATTTAAACTATCGCTATTTGTTTTTGCTATTTCTTTTCTTTTTACCGAGGGAGAGTGGGGAGGGGAGGGGTTAGTTTGGTGAATTTATATACAGTTGTTGCCATGTTAATGGAATCACTGACATAACTTGATGATATATGACTCTATGTTTATATTCACCGCTCTTCAGTTCATTTAAAACTCTATGGTAAACAAAGATGGACGTTAGTCCACGTAAACGTTCTAAAATCAAAACTTTATCAAATCATAGTGGTAAAAGTCAAAAGAAATTACTAAATTTTGTGGAGTCATACAGTTTGCCGTTAGCAAAATTTCCGACCTGTACAAAGAAAAAACACTTTCACCCTAGAGAAAAGATCGCTGTGTGCTCAAACGTCTGACAAATACGAGAGATCCTTTTCAACTGCACCAAAGCTTCAGAGATTCCAAGAAAACACGTGCGCAAATAAAATGTGATTTTGCAATGCGTAAGATTGTTAAGAGCTCGAGAACGGTTGGACAACGCCTGCTTAATACTGGAAAGCCGCCCAGAAAGCCACTAAAGAAGCAGTTGTTGACGCTGGCCTTGAAGATGAAACGTCTGGTATGGGCTAAACAACACAGACACTGGGCACTAGGAAATTTAGAGAGAGGTAAGAAATACTACTTCTCGTTTCTAACTTTAATTTTATACCGATACTTAGATTATTTGAGATTATGACTTCAAGATCATGATTAAATACTTAAAGCAATTCAATACTGTTAACATTAATCATGTTGTTCTGTCATTAAAATTAATGTTAGGATGTCTATTTCTAAATGCAGGTGAATTTTTCTGATGAGTCACGCTTTGAAGTACTAGGATAGAAGTCACAGTTCGTTCGCAGATCGATCAGATAATCCATTCGAACTGGAAGTAATGAAGATCATGTAAAAATAACGAAGATCTTTCCGAACAACGACAACTTTAAACATGACTCGGCTACCTGTTATACCTCAAAGAAATTCAGTAAATCCACACAGACAATAACATTAAAACTTTAGAGTGGCCAGCAAATTCACCAGACCATAATCCAATCGAAATTCTGTGGTCTATTATCAATACTAGGTTTAGAAACTTAACAAATGGTTTCAAAATGTACAGATGCTAATTATTTCTATGTTAAACCCATTACTCATACATACTAAGGGAAGATATATTAAGTATTAAAAAATGTACAATAAAATGATGTTTTATTAATGTTTATGGCTGATTCCATTAATTTGGCCGATACTGTACAAAGCACACTACATCAAAAATATTTTTAACCTGCCCACAGACCTTTTAAAACAAAATAAAAATGCTACCTTTTTAGCATTTTAGTGTTGATTTTACACTTCGCATGACTTGGGAGGACAAGCGACTTGCGTACGACAAAAAAAGCCGGGAAATCTATGCTGCTTTTGATGCGCAGGTAGCCTCACTCATATGGATTCCAAACATTTATTTTCCGCTTGGCAAAAAGGGGGTTGTTCATGAACTTATTGCTAAAAACGTTTTCATTCTAATTTACGGAAACGGGACAGTCAAGTTCAGTCAAAGGTACAGTAAAAAAGTTATTCGTTGTCTTTTCTTCTTTTTTGAGATATTAAGTTTCCATTAAACCATAACTACACACAACTTCAACAGGCATCATAAAATTATTTAAGCATCGTTTCAATTATTTCAATTTTATATAATCTAAAGCGTTACTGAATAGGGGGACAGTGGATCAGAATCTTTATTTTATATACTTGATAAAAAATTAAAATATCTATTTTATTTTTTTATAGGCATAATGATTGAGATCATTATTCATCATAGATCATTAATTATCATAGATCTTCAGATGAATTCATAAGAAATCACCAAAATCATCAAGAAAAGGAAACTCCTGATTTTTGATGCCTCTGATTCTCTGTACCCCTTGATCCACTGCATTCTAACTCCCCAAATTCAAATCGAGCTTGTTAAGAAATATTTACTCCTTAGGTTGACTGTCTTATCCTTTTGTCCTATGAAATTTCGACTTTACCCATTCGATATACAGGACTGCACATTTAAGCTCGAAGCGTGTAAGTATGATCATGGTAATGTACTTTTTACTTGCAGTTGATTGGTCATTTTTTAAAATTAGAACTACGCAAAAGCATTCTTTTTTAAACTTAAAAAAAAAAAAAAATTAGTTACAAAGTATAAAATCCCTTAGCTCTTAGTAAGAACAAAAATCTGCGAAGATTGCAGCAAAATCTGCAAAGAGCATAATAAAATACAATACTTTGTGCTTTTTGTGTATCTTTCGTGTAAGAATATTATTTCCAATTTTTTTTTTTTTTACTTTTTTTTTTTTACCTTTTTACTAGTTGCTCAATCCAAACTGTACGTAGAATTACAATGGATGGAGAAACCAATAGAACGTTCTGGAAAAGACTTGCATGTTCCTGATTACAGTTACGTCAAAATTCGAACCAACAAATCAATTCACAGAGGAGATTTTAATAGTTTGTCGCATTTACTGTTTATACAAAGTTTTCTGTTTCTTTGATCTTCAATTTAAATGTTAAACTTGGTGTACTTCTCTAGTCTTACTTCTATATAGGAACCAATTGAGGAAAGCGAGCCGAATTATGCTAACGTTTTTACCATGATGATTTATCAAGTTTTTGCCTACTTTTTTTTCAGTGCTATTCGATACGCTAGAAGTGAAGTTCACATTACACCGTGACTTTACTTTGCACTTCCTGCGAGATTTCTTCCCTTGCATTTTGACTGTTATGTTGAGCTGGGTTTCTTTTTTTCTGAGTTATAAATCAACACCTGCCAGATCAACATTCGGTGAGATTTTTAATTTTCATATAGGAGAAAAATATTCTGCCTTTCTTAATACAACAAAGGTCATTGCATGCTCAAGTGGATAAGTTCAAATTACCTTTTCATAATGAATGAATTGAAAACATTTATTCTACATAAATATTAAACTGTAATGTAAGATTGTTAAAAATGTACCCTGAACGTTATCTAGTGTGTCACAAGTCTTGTTTTTGTTTCTTGTTTTCAGGTATCACCACTGTTTTAACAATTGTAACTATGAGCAACAATATTCGATCGACAGCCCCTAGTGCTAAAACATTTCGCAGTCTCGATTACTACATGCTGATATGCATGATCTTTGTCTTTGGTGCTCTGGTCGAATTTGCAATCGTGGGAATAACAGATCCAGATTTTTCTCCTGGATGGAAGAACAAAGGAAAAAGATCGAAAACAAAGAAGTATAACGAGGTTTCTGTAAGGGATTAATGAATTTATTCGATTCTTCTTGCTGAAAAAGTAAATATATTGCATGGGTTTATTACGTATGCTCCATAAGATATGAAATTCCTTTTAGGCTCGTAATTAAAAAAAAAATCAACTATGCCAAGTTAAAAATGTCATTTTTAAGGATGAACTATTTCTTTTTTTATTTGTTCTAGGTCATCGAACCAGAGAAAAAGGAAAATCCTCCTACTATTAAGAAAATAGATATAGGACCCTTCGTGTTGGTTACTGGTGATCAGCACGTAATAGACAACTGCGCCAAAATATTGTTTCCGCTTTCATTTTTGTTTGTAAATGCCCTCTTCTTTACCTACCATCGAGTTCATCCCGAAACTGTAAACAAGTAACGAATTATCTTACCAAATGTTTAAAAAGAAAAGAGTGCTTCTAAAAGTGTAGAGTCAGCATTTTAGAAATTTTTTAAATAATGTAAGTCCACATGAGAAGTTTGATATTTAACAAATAAGATATTTAAAAGAAGAAAATATTCTGAACTTCTTTATATGATCAATGAACCTCTTTATATGGTCATAATTATAGTTATAATTATAAATATGGTCATAATTATAAATATGTAAAAAAGCAAAAGTCGGGTAAAAGAAGATTCATTTCAATTAACAAAAGTAACATAATTCAACATGATTCAAAGATCGTGGATATGATCAAAGATAGATAAAGGGCGGGCGAAACTCAATGAGTTAAAATTAAACCCAACAACAAAGTTTTTTAGCTACTGCTCAAATTTTGAAACGACGTAAATTAACGAAAAATGTTTAAACAAAAATGCTACGGAAACTTTCGATTCGATAAATCTTTTTGATTTCAATTAATAACAAGGTATTAACTTATTGTAACTTTAGAATTTACCATCCACAGTAACTTTACAAAGGTATATTTATCATTGTTTAACATGATGATAAGTATGACGATAAAGGACGTAGAAAGAAAGAAACATGAAGTATATTATTTTCTCTACAAAAGTTCAAAGACTAATAATACAAGCATAAAACATGTCATCTGTAGGCAAACTAGTTAACGCTGCTTCCAAAGAGTTCAGTAGAGTTTTGAATTTAGTTTTAAACTCACAATTTTATGGTTTTAACCAAATTACTTCTTTCAATTACATACTTTTATGAGTTTAAACATATTATTTGTTTTAAGTAAGGATAAGATATCAAGCAACAGGTTGGAATTTCTAAATAAGTGAATTGGCGTGCGATACGTTATCTTACGATAGTACAAAAATATCCAAGCTTAGAGTTATTAAGTAGTTTAGATCATATGGATAAGGAAATATATATTTGAATGGTTCTTTTTTTAATACGCTGTAAATTCTCTCGTAGACACGTATTAAATTAAAGATTAGTCGGTCAGTTTGTTTGCAACTGTGGTTTCATTTCAATAAAACGATTTCATTTTTTCACCAGCTATGAGCATCAAACAAACTTAGTTGCCTTATAACTTTGTAAAATTTCTGTAATGAGTTTCTAAACTTTTTTAAAACAGTTTTAGGGAGCTGTCAGCAGAGCCGTACCGAGTCAATTTTGCGCTTCGGGCAAGAAAAGAAAATTGCGCCCTTCCCCCCCCCCCCCCTCCCCCCCAAAAAAGGAGAAAATTCAACGAAAAAAATGATTTATTGATCACAAAATTTATCACATTAAGTTATAAGTAAAATTTGTTATTAAGGTTGCACAAACTTTAGTTTAATGTCACTTTACTGGCTTTTCTTGAGGCAAATTCAATAATGACATCATCAAAATCAATTCAATTGAAATTATAGCCAAACTAGACAAACGTTTTTGACCCATTTTGACCTCATATAGTTTTTTATGAGCTTAAGTTTACTGAAACTTCTCTCACACGTAGCCACTGTGACTGGTATGGTGAGGAAGATGCGAATAGCAATTGCCGTGTTGGAATAAGCATCGGTCAAAGAATATTTATGAATGAGCTGCAAAATGTCGATCGGGCTAAATTTTTCAAAGTTGTCCATCATTGCGGCAGCTTGATATTTAAAGCTTGCCATTTCTGACTGGAAATTGGAAGAATCTAAATCTGCCTTGTAAATTTGAGATAAATTTGCAGCTTTATACTTGAGTTCATCCACTGAACGTTTATAGAGAGAATGCCCACTGAGGAAGTCAAAATCAGAGGATACAGCAGACATAGCCTCAAACCGCGACTCAATTTGTGTAACAATGCTGTCAAAAACAAGGTAGCACTGAGATCCGAATTCTGTTTCTGCTGTGAGAAGGTGAGAGTCATCTTCAGCTTCATAAAGTGCCATCCGCTTCACTTTGCGCTTTCTCTTGATTGGAAAGCCACCATCAATTCCGCTCTGGTTAGGTTTTTCTGTGGCATCTTTGATAATGTTGTCCACCCCAACTTCTCGAAGATTCTGAATGAAAGCCTTCAATCCTTTCATTTTTTTTGCAGCAATGTCAATTGAAAAGATTTTTGACTGAAGCAGTTTGTTTTCTCGGTCAATTAGAGAAAGAATTTGACACCAGAAACCCAACAAACACAAAAAACTGAAATCAATTTAAATGAGAAGTTCTTTTGCACTGCTAACTGTGACAGCATTTGTCATGGGATTGTGGATAATGGATTTCAAAACTTGAAGAAGGTCTTTGTTTTGTTTGTGCAATGGTGTGCTTCTTTTTTGGCAGACCGTCTTGTGTCACTGTTTCCCTTTATGAGATGGTCAACGCTTTTATCAGTTTTTCCCATCTTGACATGGAACTTGAAAAAAAGTTTAAGATGGCTTGAACTTTTTTTCAAGCTCCACGTCCAAAAAAAGCTCCCTTCCAAAAAACGTAATCATTAGTGGGGAAACCTCAGCAGCATGAACACCAACAAGATTTAAAGTGTGAGCTGCACATGGAACAAATCTTAAAATTTTCTCCCGAGGCCACTGGAATTTCTGAGATTTCTGAATGAAGTTCATCCTCGTCCATTTCAGCTGGGCCTGAAAGCTGGGCATTTCCATCTTCCCTTGTTGGTTCTGAATCAGCTGTGCAAAATTCTTTTTGACTTTGGCTGATGAGAATCTCCTCTTGAATTAATTCCAAATGATGATCTGAACTTAAGTCAATTATAGGATCTGTTGAATTGTCATTAACTTCAATACAAGTATTCTCTGAAATAATTTGTTTTTCCACTGAGTTTGTTACCAACCACTTTTTGAAACAGTTTCGTAGTTTCTCGTCACTTTCTTGGCGCTGCTTTCTTTTCTTTTTAAAGTCAGCACCAGATAATTTTTTGGTTCGATTCATAATAAAATCATAATGTTCAAAAGTTATCAAAGGTATGTTAGTGTTAAAGGGCGCTCATTTTTTCAGTAAATGAGCTTTAGTATTTTAATATAACAAATTGAAAGCTTAATTATAAGCGAAGAATTATGTGGCAAATGCTTTTACTTCTTAGGCGATCTGAATTTAGATTTGCTTGAATACAACAAAAACAAAGACGTCAGAACTTTTTTTAATACTATGTTTCAAAATGGATTTATTCCAACTATAAATAAACCTACTCGAATTACAAAAAATACTGCTACTTTAATTGATCAAATTATAATTAATAATTTCAAAAACATAAAAATTAAAACTGGAATATTTATTACAGACAAATCTGATCATTTTCCGGTTATTATAACAGCACAAAAATCGTTAAATCAACTTCCTAAAAAAGTAAAAACTAAAAAACGAGTAATTAAAGACGCTTCTCTTGCGACATTTAATAGCCTTTTATCAACAACAAACTGGGAACCTGTTTTGAAAACAAAAAATACTAATGAAGCTTACGATAAATTTTATCATATATTTGAATGTCACTACAATAAAGCATTCCCAATAACAACTAAATTTATTAAAACAAAAACTCAACAAAATCCCTGGATAACACCCGGAATCATAAAATCTTCGGATTGAAATTAAAATACATGGAAATGTTCTAGAAAATGCAGAATCTTATGATGATATAAAAAAAAAACTCTCTCCAGAAAAAGCAACAATACAAACAAAACTTTGTGAAAATTTTCACAGTTAAAATTTTCACAAAGTTTTAAAAAAGCAACACAACAGAATTATTCTATGTGAGGATTATTTTTTTCTAACAATATCAGATCCAAATTGCTTTTGGAATGTTTTAATTTATCACTTTATTTTTTAGTGAAATTGTTTTTTTCATATATAATACTATTTTGAAATATAAAATGTAATTCTTTTGAAATAATATGTAGTATAAATATTTGAAAATAATGTTTTTGTTATTACACCCTTTATCCATTATCAGACACAAATTTTTTTTTAAAAAAATAAGTCTGAAATTTGACTTTTGCTTTGTTTCTGCAAAAATATCTTTAGTGAATGCTTTAGCACCACATTCTTCATTGCTATTTTGTATTTCATTGCCTCAAAGTTTCATTTGAAGCACCTGCAATGACCTGGCAATTCAAAAAAAAATCCCTTTTTGTTTCGGTAAAAAAAGGGATTTTTTGAATTTGGTAAAATCTAAATAATGGTTGATAAATATAAATATTTTCTTTATCTAAGAAAAGTTTGAAGTTTCCAACAGAAGCTGATTCTTTGATAATTCAGCAAAAGTGATTATAAGTTTTCATGGATATCTGATTTTGTATGAAATAGCAAAATCAGATATCCATGAAAACTTATAATCACTTTTGCTGAATTATCAAAGAATCAGCTTCTGTTGGAAACTTTATGTACTGATATCTTTTGTTAGCCATTTGAATTGAAATGTTCTAAACCACTGGACAAACAGTTGAGTTTCAGCTCTTCCAAATCTCCTGTTATTCTCTAAGAGAGTTTATTTATTGTTACTTAAGTATATTATCATTTGTTGGTATAAAATGTTGTTATTTAAAAACGTAATGTAAAATCTACAATAAGAAGGTGCCATTTTCTGATACCATTTCTTGAATATCTACTCACTTGGAATGAACCAGTAGCATAAAACCGAAATGCAATAGCCAGTTGTTGTACAGTTGAAAGAGGGCACCCTCGATTGTTAACATTGTTGTTAATAATGTCATAAGCTAATATTAAAAAGGTTTTTATTGGAAAATCTGTAGCACCTTTTAAATTCTATACCGTGGTAAACTTCTAAAGGATTAGCTCTGTCAATAATAAACCTTGGTATGTGACTTGGCTTATTTTTTCTTCTTCTTCTTCTAAAATTCAGCTCATACCGATTCATTTTTGAACATTTAAAAAAAAGTTTTTTTAATACTTCATGTAATTGTAACTACTTCTCATGAACTCTCTTTTACTCCTTTTACACGTATCACCTCTTTGTATAACTGCAACTATTTATTACTAAATGGAATTTACTTTTATACTGTATCACAAAAATGTGCCTTAATCAACAGCCTTTTATAATGCTAGGATGTTCGACATTTCAAAAAGCTAATAAACATTTCTAATGGCATCAAAATATGACATGTTGAATCATTACATACGAGTTACAGGATGTTTTAAAAGACACACGTTTTCGCAATGTTAAGATTCAGTTTTCTGTAATGAATTCATTTAAAAATATACTTTCACAATGTAACCTTCTAAATTAATTAGGTGAATATGCCCAAGTAACTACTTTTGCTTGTTAAAAACTCATTTTCATACTTGCAAAGGTTGTAATAAGTTATATAGTAATAGTAAAGTTTTGTTACGCATCAGCAAAATGATAATGGCGGTCTGTTTTTTTTTTCAAGTTTGGTTTCAAGATTGGTCTGGAGCAGACTTGAAAAAATGACTTGAAAATTCAAAAATTCTCGTTTTTCAAGTCTGACTTCAGTTCAAGTTCGCTTCTTGCATTCCGTTCAAGTCAGACTTGAGATTTGAAGTCTGACTTGAAATTTCAAGTCGGGTTCTTGCATTCGGAAGGAATTTTTGCTCTCTCAAGTCTGGTTTGAAGTCAGACTTGAAAAAGGTCTATTTTTAGCGGTTTTCAAGTCTGACTTGAGTTGAAGTTCGCTTTGTGCATTCGCTCAAGTCGCACTTTAGGTTTGAAGTTCGACTTCAAATTTGAAGTTCGGTTCTTGCATTCCACCCTTAGAGGACAACAAGCAGCCTTTTCTCATTTGCCATTACTTTTGGATCGACAGCACAGTATACCAAAAAAAAAAAATTGTAACATGTAGTTGCATTTTTGTTTTTGTTAAAAACTCTCGTTTTCTCGTAAAATTGAAAACTTTTTAAAATCTAGTTAATGATTTTTGTTTACTTTGCTCTCATTTGATTTATAAATTATGTTTGAAAGTTGAATGATGTTTAATGAGTCAGCATAAGAAGCTATTCAATGGATTCAATCGCTAATCGGTATCTATGAAAGATCATCTTCATGTAATCAATAGTTGAATTTGTACAGATTTTTTTTCGCTTATGTTGCGACTTTTATTGCAGCTTGTATTTAAAATTTCAATGTTGTTAATTTTTAATTTTCTCCTGCTGTGTGTACAATTTTGATTGTTAATGAGGAAAAATGCTATGAAATACAAATATAGCGAAAATGAACCCACTACCTCACAGATTGTAAAACCTTGCCTGGGTTGAAAACAATGCAACTCTAATCGATCCTTTTCGATAATTTTTCAACTATCTTGACCGATCATTTTCAACTGTTAAAAAACTAAAAACATGGCTGGATTCCACAATGCCCCCAAATAAATTTAGTTAACCCTTCCTTTACTACATGAAAACGTTATTCATGAAGACATTACCCGTTACAGTTATTGCATTATCGATAAGATTATCGATAAGATTATCGATAAGATTATCGCAAACATTATTAACATTACCTTACAAACCATTATCATTACTGTTAATATAGTAATATGTTAATACACTACTATAAGTATGATAATATAGTAATAATAATAATAATACTGTTATTATTATTTTGATGATGATGATGATGATGATGATGACGATGATGATGATGATGATGATGATGATGATGATGATGATGATGATGATGATGATGATGATGATGATGATGATGATGATGATGATGATGATGATGATGATGATGATGTATATATATTATAAATTATTACAGAATATAATTTAGTTGTTTGTACACTGTTGCTGGTTAACTGGTAAAAATATTACAACGGTCAATTTCTTCAAATCATGAAGAATAGTCTGACTGCTTCAGTTAGGATTAGCATCCTAATGTTAAAAGTTGGTCACTTTTTTTCTTTTTTATTATTATTATTATTATTATTATTATTATTATTATTATTATTATTATTATTATTATTATTATTATTATTATTATTATTATTATTATTATTATTTATATTACAATCATTATTATTATTGTTAATACAATTGTTATAATTAACAACGACTCAGTGACCTTAGGTAACAGCAAAAGAAGTATGCTATTTTTGTTTATTTTAACCTATTTTATTTCTGAAACATTTGAAAAATAGCTCTTGCTCTATTTTTCATAACTTGAGTTTATTCGCTGAAAACAAAATACAGCTACTCCATTGACTAATATCGCTTTCAGGTTGTAAAATGCATTAACGACACGGACGTTTGGAAACATAACAACTCAGTAGGTTGCGGTTTTAAACGATGTGTTTTAATCGCTTAAAGCAAAATTAAACTAATCCAATTAGTAACTTGAATTAAAACTTTTAAAGTTCAGTTATAACACGTGCAATAAATAGGAAGTTGAGAATCAATTAACATCAACAAACCAATACATACACACTTTCTCGTATTAAGGTTTCCGTTTTGATAACGCCGATTGAACCAAATTTCTACCCATCGTCATATTATATCATTGAGTTTCCATTCACATAAAGTCGTTAAACATTTATTAATAAAACGATGATGTTGTGAGCCTTAAGTAGTTAAGCATTATTTGACCCAAACAAATTTAATTGCCTATTGCTGTTAAATTGCTTATTTGATTAAGCATTTTTTTACATTTCACAAACTAATGCTCTCTAATTGGATCTAAGTATCAAATATTATACAACATATGAACATATTTCAAAAAATGTTTTATGTTAATAAGAAATAGATTAAAAACTTCATGGCATTCTTTGTTTTACTAGCGTTTTTAAATTTTAAAGAAGACCATTTAACAACTGGCCAAATCGTTTTGAAAAAGTTTATTTAAGAAATTGGATGGAAAAAAAGTTTTTGCTGGCCAAGCCAGTCAAAGTTGTTGCAGTTATAAGGACATATGATAAAAATAAAACGTGGGCAAATTTTGCACTTTCATTTCCGCTTGGATAAAACAAATCAATCATTAATAAAATCCCTTAATTATCTCGTTGGTACCTTGAACTTGAGAAAATACTCGCATTTTAACTTAAAAAACACAGCAAGAATTTAAAGCACGTATTTTAACTTCTTGCGTTGTATTTGTTTGCGCCATAATCTATTCTCGAATTAAGTCTCCCTTCCTCGATCCATTTCTTCCCACCCTCTCCCTCCCTTTCTTTATTAATCAAGAATTTTCCGAACAGACTTTGAATAAGAAACTTGCATTAAAAAATGCATTTAGAAAATTCTTATGAATGTCAAACAGTGAGTTTGTACCTCTAATGATTAACGAATATCAAAAAAAGGCTTTCTAAAATTTTTGTCCTAATAAACACAGTTGTTCATTTCTTCAATCAGCGGTATTTATAAAGTACGGTTTAATAGATTTTTGAAATGTTTCAAAATTATCTGTTATCTCGTTCGTGTTAGAAAATTATGAACGAGCGAGTAAACCTTTCCGCAACACAGCTACTCTGTTGGGTTTCTCGCGATAAAAACTTTATAATAAAACATTCCCTATCAAAAAAAGGCGGCTAACTGAAATGGGCGTGAACTCAAAAAAAGATTATTTTGAGAAAGACAAAAAAAAAAAAACACTAAAATCGCACTTAATCGTTACGAATAGTAATTTTCGTTTTGTTTGTGTTTTCAAACAGAACTCGTGGAGCTTATTTTGTCGGCAAGCACTGGCTTACGAAGTTTTTCACGTCTATTTTTTTAATGGTCGCTCTGGACATCCGGTGCACATCAGACCAGGAAATAGCTTGATTTTCGTCAAGACAGATGGAGGATTATGTGATTTTCCTGATGTAAGTTAACTTCAGTAAAAGGTATTTTTCTTACATTTAAGTTTTTTTTAATCATTTATATTTTTCGTCACGATAAGTAAGCTTTTTGACGTACTCTACCCCAGCAAACATTTAGTCTAAAAAAGACGTCTTAAATATGTCTTTTAGACGTATTAGACGCTTTTTATACCTCTAAAAGATATCTTTTTTAGAATCGATGTTTGCTGGGACTTCTTATGTTTTGCTTACCACTGCTTCTATATTTTGATAAAATAATACGTAAGTAGTTAAGTAGTTAAGTAGGCAAGTATGTTGTAAATAAGAAATTATGCAACTTAATCTCAACCATGATATTTAAAAAAAAATTTAAAAAGAATATCACTAGCAATAATCCTTTAAAGACTTGTATAGCGCACCATTTAGAAAACTTAATTCTCCGCACTTATAGCATGTGCGTCTAGGTATTCGCCTTACCTGAGAGACGGATGAAAAGAATTGCAATCATTAAGTATTTAAGCAAATATACGTTTATGCAGCAAAATCCAGCTTTTAATCTGGTGAAAATTTTTCAAATGTCAAAGATGTGCGCTAGTAATCCTATTTGCAAAACGAAAGTTATGAGTTCCTACTCTCAGAAAGATAGCTTTAAAAATGGGAGTTTCCATTCACTTGATTAAGTTACGTCATTTTTTTAATTTATGCAGCAAAATTTTCTATTTCTATTATGTTTCTTCCTTGTAGCATCATATTGAGAGACAGTAACGGATGGTTTCCCAGGTTCCAAGGCAAAAAGTTTATAGCGTTTTTTTAAATTTTGCTGCAATTTTTTGTCATTAAAAGTGTAAAAAAGTCTACATTTACTAAAGTCTTCGTTCTCTAAAGATTTCTTCTATATAGTATTTCTATTTTTTTTCTCTAGCGTTAGTTTAGATATGAAAAGTATAGTTTAACTATATGAGGCTTTGTTTTCTTATTACACGTGTGTCGATTTTTAAAAGTACTGAAAAATAATTTTAGCATACATAGCACTGATCTCTATAATAACTGGATAGCGCAACTCCGAGCAAAACTTCTTACTTTTTGACGCCAAAATCGCCATATTGGAAAGCCCCAAAAATTTTAATCCCGTAAGCTTTAAGTTCTGTTTTTCGGCTTATCGCTTTATCGCTTTATCACACATATCAGATTTCATTGTTCTGGGGCTTTCCAATATGGCGATTTTGGCGTGAATTTTGATATTAGAGATGTGCTATCCAGTTATTATAGAGATCAGTGATACATAGACCAATTTCAAGCACACGTGCTAATGCATCACATACTGGCGTACATTTTCTGAATTTTGTGTCCATTAGTTTTGTAAGGAGCTACTTGCTTTAATTAGCTACTTTACCTAGTTATATCTGCTACTCGTTTGACTAGATTTTTTCTTCAAAATGTTCTTTGTCGCAGGAAAGAGTAATCTATATTTAATCTTTACTTGCTGGTAAGATTTCGTTGGCTCGTTTTAAAAGCTACTGATGCTTACATTATCAAAGGATTTTAAGTGACCTGGATTAAATTAGAACCTTGGTAATATTTAAAACCGTCACGCAAGAAAGCTCCTCATGCACACTTTCGCACAAGCGTAAAAAGAGGGGTGTGACGCAATTTGAAAATATCTTAGTTAAAAAGATTCGTTGAGGAATTTATTGAGCTCCAAAAAGTTAAAGGAATAAATATCAGGGTAATAATGGATGAAATTTTCAAACATGTGCAATTTTGATTTACGGTGATCCTATTTTGATATCTAGGACTTCTGCATAAATTCCTAAAACTTTGCTAATAAATGAAAACCTTTTAATGTGTTTTAATAAAATGCAAATAAAATGTAAAATGCAAAAAGAATTCGGAGTTTTCGAAACTAAATTTAATCCCTTAAAGTTTACTCATTTAAATCCTGTTGACTTTTTTTTTTTTTTACTAATTATAAATGAAAAGAAAAACTCAACGAGATTAAATATCCTATTATCTTTTTCAACTTAAAGTTGAAAAAGATAACAGGACATTTACACGCGTTTACTTGACGACAAATTACAATTTTTTTTTAAATCGATTTTAACTTAATCTCTTCTAAGATTTTGAGATTTAATAGCAAATACTATTAAATAACCGGATTTTTTTTTTTTTACTTAAAATGTTTGCTCTGAGTTTTCCGATTAAACTTCAGAAAATCATGGGAGGTTGTTTTTTTAATAAGTGCTCGTGTGAGAAAACATATGAAGAAAAATGCAGAAATAATGTTATGAAGAAATAATCATATGAAGAAATAATGATAAAAAATTTCTCTTGACTAATCCTAAGAAATTATTTATTCCTAACCTTGAAAATTATAGAAATGATCCTCAAGTTCTTTAAATACGCGTTATCACTTTTAGTAAATAGAGATAGTAAGATATTTAATCCTATTGAGTTTTTCTTGAGCGGTACATTTAGTCTCATTTGTAAATTTAACCCTTTTCGACAGAACAATTAGTCGAATATGATTAAATATACAAATTAGAATGCGAACATTCTTTTAAAAACAAAATCAAAGTTAATATTGATCTCACAGCGATTTAAAAGAGCGTTAGCATAAAAAAAAAACACACCCTTTTTGTGATCAATCTAATTTTTTTTTTCTTTTTATTTTTCAGAAAGGACTTATATTTCCATGGCTTTTTGATAAGGTGTTTCATAAATATACTAATATCCAACTTGATTGTTTCAAATGAGGCTGGTTTTTGCAGCTTTTTTTCCACTTAAACCAAGTTTTCTTTTTAGAAAGCAAATCAAAGCCAAACTCCTAATGGCTTCCTGTTCAGCAAAAGAAATGGCTTTTGGTGTTTTGTAAAATAATGCGTTTTTATTCGAAACTGAAGTTTGTGGCATTAGTCGTAAAAACAAAATGTGTCGTTGGATAAATCTCTCATTGAAAACAAAAACAGGTTAGCGAAAAAAAAGAGAAGAAAATTAACAACGGTTAATTTAAACATTTAGTCAAAAACCACACCAAATTTTTTTGAAAGTATTAAATCAGGCTCAAGCTTCTTTTCTAACTAAGAAGTTTATAGTTGGACTTTTTGTTCAGTGATATCAGAGTATAAGGTAGGAATTGTAAGGTAGGAATTGCTTAGAAAATATTGTAACTTAGAAACTTAAAAAAGACTTCATAATTTGAAAAATATTCTTAGTTCAAAATAGCTAACACAAAATGTTGGTAAAGCTATTTTAAGCGAGTTAAAAGCTTCCCACTTTTGTTTTTAATTAACAAGGTATAGGCTTAATTAGTCAGAGTGTGCTTTTTAGTTAAGACTATGTGCATTTAACACCCCTAAATTTTTTTCCAACTTTTGATTAAAGATTTATACATAGTAGCTCGGTGTGGATTAACTTAATGCCTCCCCTGAGTGACAAAATATAAAACATTAAAAGAAGTTAATGAAGTCGTGTTTTTCAAACCAAAACAAGATAACGAATTTCTTTTTTCTCAACCAAGTTTATTTTCAATTGCGAAAATCAAAAAAATAATAAGATGTTGCTTAGATTAGGGTTGTTTTGAAATTCCTAATAAAACTCCTTTCTTATTTACTACTACCAACAAATCTTAATGCTTGAACAACAGATGTTTCTTAAGTTCGCCAATTATGTCGAGCCCGCTAGATAATCTTCTTTAGTTTAAAGATTATTACTAACTTTAAAATTTGTTACATAACTTAGAATATACGGTTTTCTTATGAATAAGCTTGTTTTTATCTTTGTTATTATCTTTTCGTGACTAACTTAATCTGTTTGAGATTTTAAACACTTTGAACCAATCACATTTTAGCTCATTAGTATAAATACAGATTTTCTGATTTACAGGGTCACTGTTTAATTTTAAGTCTTCCCGTTTGAAAGAATCCACTGTGACTCAATTAAAAGTTCTTACTACTTGTGAGTATCCAACCTGATGGTTCAACTTTACAACAGTGAATACCGATTCATCATTAACAACAGTCAATGTGTTGTGTGTTTGTTACTCTATAAGATATTCGATGACGGTAGCTAGAGGATTCTTCAATTTTGACTGCCAGAGGTAACCATTTAAAAAACTGAAACTTGGTCTGTTTTTCCTACCTATATGAAACTTTATAGTCAACAACAAACCCATCAGCTACTCAAACTTTTAATACGACCATCTTAAAGAACTTTTCTACTAGTTTACTATAAAATTAGAGGAATGAAAAACATGTCAGTTGTGGTCTCTCTTCAGAGCTGTGTGGAGTTGATAACCTCTGCCAAAAAGAACAAAGCTTATGTCAATAAATACATGTGTATTCTGACACAAGTTATGAAAGTTTTAAATGGTTTAGATTATAATTTTATGCGACATGCAGAGTTTTACCATGATTTGAAAGAGACGCTTAACAAGATTCAGAATCAAATCAATATCTTGACGCACCGTACAAAATTTCTGCAACTTATAATGGCAAAGAAAGATAGTGTAACTTTTTATCAAATTCAACAGCATATTGATGGCATTTGTGGACGTATTGTTCTTGCATCTTCGCAAAAGCAGCTAGCTAGAAGAGGCAATTCTGCTCAATAATTATTGTGTGCTGTACTTTTTTTAATCTTGAAATTAATTTATGTAATATTTATTGTATAGTAAATCTGAATATAATATTTATAAAGATATAAATTTTGTTTTGTAAATTTAGGTTTATAAATTTAGTTTTATAAATTTAGTTAGAGCTTCCTAATTGAGTTGTGGTTCAGCTTTATGTCGAAACCTCTTTCTCCTTAGATTGTTTTAATTTTCAAAAACAATTGGGCAATTATGCAATCAACTGCTACCCAGCTAGCACATATACATTGGGCCAACGTTGGCACAACGTCGGAAGCGTTGCTTTATTTTATCACTTAAGTGATAACGTCGAACCAAAGTCGGGCCAACGTCAGAATCACGGTCGTTTAGTGGTGCTATGTTATTATACGCATGCGCAATTTTTACGAAAAAAAATCAACATTTTCAAAATGGCTACGGTCCTTGGCAACGAACGTAATTTTTCACTAGAAACCAAGTAATTGCATATTTGCCAACATAAATAAAGTCTTTTGTTGCTATTTTAATTCAAATTAGTTTAACGATAACCCAGTTGTGTACTAAAATACTTAAAACAAGAGAAGGAACATCTAATCGTTTGCTAACATTTGTTGTTGAGAAAGGTGGCTGGTTAACTACTTGTGATTTGTTTACACTTTTTGGACCCTGCGTTCTAGATTTCTAATCGTGGAAATGTAACCAAATTTTTTGAAAAAGTTTGAAGAGACCTTCCTCCATTTATTTCTTTTGGCTCTTCTTAGCATTCAATTTTTTTAATGGACAAAAAAGACGCTTTTCTGGATTACCTTATTGACAATTAAAACTACATTTTATATAGTTATGTTTTTTAATAAAAAAGGAGCTATATATTTTTTAACAATGTAAATGATGTTGCCAAAAGTATTTTTAACTATTAAAATTTTCGTTTTTTTTCTTTCTTTTATATGATTTAGGAATTAACACCCTACTTTTAGGATTAGTTTTCTGATGGTGACATTTTAGGATGCTTTTTAACCGCTTTGTTGGGCAAGGTATAGATTGATAAACGCGCTTTAAATCGTTAAACTCAAGATGAATTGATTCTCCACCTTGTTCGCCATAGAATCCAAAGCCAGCACCCCATTTTTTCAAAAATGGAATAGCGTGATCTTCTAACATGTGTAACTTTGGAGGCACTGAAGCCTCAGGCCAAGTTGTACGGTAAAAATTCATCAATTCATCAATATTTTTTTCTAAAGAAAAAATGATAGCAACATGAATTATGGCTTACTTATAATCCCAGCTTTATAAGTTAAATCATCATAATTATCTTCCTAGGTATTGTTGTAGTTTCAGTATACTCTTCAACCTCAATAACTATAACACAATAAAATTTCCAATCGCTTTGAGAAACTCATTAAAAGCAGAAAGAAAAAGAAAAAAATCAAATAAAACATACCAAGTTCATTTAATATTTCTGCTGTCATGGTATTTTTTGAGGAGAATATGCTATAGCATGCAGAAAATTTATGAAAGAGTAATTTATATTTTCTACTGATTTCAATTGCTTTTTCGTGAATGCTTGTTCCAGAAAATCCTTCATCAAAAACAAGCTTTGGAATAGAATTACACAACATTAGTATAGAGTTTTTCTAAAAAAAAAAATTGTCTCTTCAAAAGATATATTGCATGATTTTATATTATTTGTTATTGTTATTAATAATAATGTCTTAGATTTGGAATAAATTCATTTATAAAAGAAAGGGAACCTGAAGCATTTTATGCACATGATTCCCGATAAAACTTTTTCCATGGTATGCTTGTCGCTGAACTTTCAGTTTTTGTAATGTTGTTTCAATCTGTTGTGTGCATGGTCCCTCACCTTTCTTCAGTGTAGATTGAAGCTCCAGAGTATTACATTGTTTTTTCTATGGAAGTATTATAATTGCTTTTAAATAAAAATTAGTTAAATAGCAGGAGTAATAGCTTCCATGAGGAAAAATTGGTCTGCAATCATCCAGATATAACAAATAAAGTACTTAAGGTGGTACTAGCCTATAAAATTTCAAAATTTTCCTCTTTTTTTATTATACAAATTTGAAAAATATTATTTAATAACACTGAATTTTTTTCATTGTACATAGTTTTTAAAAAATATTACACTGAAAATCAAAGGATTGAGAGTTTAACATTATCATGTCATCAATGCCAAATTTTTAAGAAATCCTTACCATTTCCTTTTTCCTTTTCTTTAGAAAATCAAGTTGAGGGAAGTAAATTGACTTTATATTTTCCACATTTTCAGGATTATTTAATGTAGCCATTGTCATAGCATCATTCACCAGCTGCATTTGTTCATCAAGATTAAAAATAGAACTTTGAAGGTCTGACAGTTGTTTTTGCTTTGACATAAATTCATGATATTTTTCAGAACAGATGCTGCTATCATTTTTTAATACTCCTTCTGCTGCTATTAGAATATCCAATTCATGGGCTTCTTCTTCAAACATGTTGAAATATTTAAGATAAATCCCAATAGCAATGTGCAGAGTTGGTAAAGAAACCTTGGTACAAATGTATGCGTATGAGTTATAATACAGCAAAGCAATTATCACTAGTTAAAGTTGAGTTAAACGAGAGAAATAATTTTACCTGATCTAGAGGTACCTTCAAAATTGGTTCTGCTATGACATTATTGAAATTTTTAGCATCTGTCTTGAGACCCCCATTTTCCATAAATCTTTGATAATCAGTTTGAAGACTTTCAAGTGTGCGACATTCTATTTCTGTTCTTTCTTCTTTACTAAGTTTCATTTCATTTGCTGTTGCACAACAGAACAGACAACAGTGTCTCCCTAAAAAAAAACAACTACAAGTTGTTAAAATTAAATTCATCTTTTAAAGTCGAATTTCTTTTATAACTCACCTGAAGCTCCTGAAATACCGTAAAGTGCACAAAGAAATTCATAATCACCAAAGATGAACACTGTAAGGTTGTTATCCCTAGATAAAATATATCTATTTTTTGAAATCAGTAAGGCTACATATATATATATATATATATATATATATATATATATATATATATATATATATATATATATATATATATATATATATATATATATATATATTTACATACATACATATATGTGTATATATATTATTTGCTTCTCTTACTTATACTTCATTCTTTGTAGATCTTCTATTTGTTCTTGAAATCTTGTCATGGCTACTTTGATGTTCACTCTGTAGTCCTTTGCCTCAAAAATGTTGAAAACAATAGTATTTTCTTTACTATTTGGATTTAAAGTATTTACAATCTGGTAACTCATCTTAAAACTTCCTCCACCATAATCTCCTCCAATTTTAACTTGAATATCTTTTTCAGGAATGAACTTATGATGCACAAGACCATTACAACTATATATATATAAACAAAAATATAAGTAATTTGCCATCTTACAAAAATATACAAATCATATAAATCGTATTTTAATGCTGTAAGCTACACTTGAAGTGTTAAAAATTGCTTTAATGTAAGAGATGTGTCATTTGCAAATTGATATATGCTACATTTGCTTAACTAATATTTTTTCTAAAGATTTTAATTTTTGCTTAGGTAACTTTAGACCTTTCTAGTTGATCAAGATGTCTGAGAATATGTGTTGAAAGATCTTTTATATAACCCCAAGGTGCTTGATTTATTTCAAACTTTCCATTTTCTTCTTTGTAAAAGGTGAAAGGAGCATTTTCAACCACAATGTCATCTCCAGACCAGGTTTCAGCAACTACTCTCTGAGAAGCATATGATGCTGTGCCTATGTCAAATGTTTTAAGCCACCTGTTAAGAAAATAAGTTATTTCAGCTTATGTTGATATCAATAACTAACTGATTAGAAATCATTATCCAATTGCAATTACCTGGACATTGTTTTAAGTTTTTCCCATGGGATACCCATATCTGTTTTCATAGCTACCATTTTACTTGCACTTATTTCAATATGTTTAACTGTTGAATTTGCTAGTATCGATTGTCTTGTCTCTGGTGGAAGAGCTTTTACTAATTTTGAAGTTTGATAGCCAACTGCATTATTTAAAGTGCCTGCTACAACTTCAAGATGTCTCTTGATGGAAGAATTTCGACAGCGGGTGGTTGATTTTGCTGCCTGGTTGCTACAGACATAAGCTTTTGGTGTATGTGCAAATAACATTGGCTGGAAAGTAAGCAAGTAAATTAATTATAATTTATGGTTTAATAAAGCTAATTTTGTTTGTTTGTTTTGAAATAGAGAAAAGTTACTTACTCTTGGCCCTCCACTTTTAAATTGAATTGATTTGCCTCCTGATTTTTCCATCTTTTGTTTAATGATGTGAAGTGTGGCTTCTTCTACTTCTAATGGAATATCACTATCTTTAGTTAGCTTAAACATCTCAGATATAGTGATACTTGATCTACATGGTGTGGATGGCGATGATGATGATGATGATGATGATGATGATGATGATGATGATGATGATGATGATGATGATGATGATGATGATGATGATGATGATGGTGATGAAGATGAGGATGATGTAGAAGATGAAGATGATGACGACGATGATGATGACAATGATGATGATAATAAGGATGATTTTGCAATACAGATAGTTTTATGAAACTTATATGATTGATATTCTTTTAATGCATTGAATTTCATTTTGCATGCAGAACATACAAGTGTCAACATTTTAAGCAGGGAATCAATTTTTTTACTTGCCATCAAGTCGTCATAATAAATATTTTCTTTGCATTGTGGGCAAAATGTTTTATTTAAATGCTTTTGTTTCATTTCTTCAACTAGACATAAAAAGCAAAACAAATGTTCACATCGTTTTAGTGTAACAGGTAATTTTGGTATTTTATTACACATACAGCATAGACATAGCTCTAAGTAAGGGTTTAGTTCATTTTTAAGCTCTGATATATCTATATTTTCACTCAGGCTGTATATAGTGTTAAGTGTTAAGCTTTCTTTTATTGATGTAAGCATGGCAACTGTCCAACGTTTATTTTTTCCAGGTCTTCCTAAAAAATCTTCCTTTGTTTTCAAAATTGATTGTGTGCCTATTGCTCCCTTTCGTAGTTTCTCAGCAATCTGACACACTACACAGTTGATGTTGTGTAGCTGCCAGCCAGAAAATAAAGTCACAGATGTTGTTTTTTTCCTTTTGCTAACATTATTAACTGTACAGTAACATTTATGACATATTCTTTTGGGATGAACACTCTCTATATCTGTCAGTTTGACAAAAAAAACTTCTTCTATTTTGATTTTCAGGCTAATACTCATAGGGTATTGCTTTTTTCCGAGCCATTTGCCACAAACTCTGCACATGAATTTCAAATTTGTGTTGTGTAGTTCCATCTAAAGACAAAAAAATAATATTAGAGAATGCAAATTTATAAACAACGCTAGCAGGTTGAGTTGAGTTGTAGCACTTATACATAGTTTAGAACCAGCCAAAAACAGTGCAATATTGTCATCACTTGTAAGCCATCATCGTAAAGTAAAAAAATTGAATGCTCAGTAAAACTTGCTTTTTTGTTTTGTATATAGACTGAATTTCAGTTTTAAAAAAAAAATCTAGAAATTCTACGATCAGATTTTATTTTATCCTGACTTTAAAATTCTCAATTTGACCTTTATCGACAAGCTGCTTTTTCAGTTTTTTACATTCGCGCGCAATCAAATTTCAAGGTTTTTTTAAGGCTGATGTAAACTTTGCTTATAATAGGAACTATCCCTACTTACATTTTTTTTAGAAGATTCCTATTTGTAAAATTATTTGAGAAAATGTTAGGATTGCAGCTATTGATAAATCATAAATTTTTTTCATGTTTACATCACTTTCGATTTCTATTTTTGGAGCATGCGCATAATAACATAGCGCTGTTTCGCTTTATGTAAACGACCGTGGAATACGACTAAGCTAGGGATTCTCGAAACGTTTCGGGAAAAATCAATCGAGAAAATTGTTACGTTACGATACGAGAGGTTTCGATCAGTTACGAGAGCGATTTCGAAAAATCAACTAATTTCTCGTAACATTTCGGTTACGTTACGGGAAATTCCCGGTTGTTACGAGAATCATTACGAGAACGGTTTCGAGTTTCTCGTAATGATTCTCGTAACAACCGAAACTCATTTTTCCCAAATTTTCATTTTCTCATTACGAGAATTATTTGTGTTTCGGGATATTTCGGGATATTTCGAGTTATTTCGAGTTCCCAAAATGATTTGCAAAAAATTTGATTAACCAGTTAATCAGTTGAAGGACGCATTTTTAGGACATTTGACGAGCGCAACAGCTGAATTTCGATACATATCGAGAAAATGAAAAAAATATTAATAAAAAATTTTCAATGGTCATAATTTGCTTTGAGGATGGTTTGCTTTTGCAATGTGACGTAGTTTGAAGAAGTGATGAAGTTAAAGAAATAGTCAAATCGCGAAACGTCATAGATTGTTCGGGATCGAACTCACGACTTTCTAATAACGGGACATATGCCTCAGACCGCTCGACCATTGAAACAGTCTAATAAAATTTTAAAAAAATACATTATTTAAATTATACATAGTACATTTACTTTTTAAAAAATTAACAAAAAACTGATGAATATAAATACGTTAAGAGATGAATATAAATACGTTAAAATACGTTAGCTTTTCTACTTTAATGTAAAGTAATACACTACAATAGTTATTGTAATTGTTTTCATTAAAACAATACAATAGTTATTGTAATTTTATTTCATTAAAACAATACAATAGTTCTCGAATTTTATTGTATTGTTAGAAGAAAAACAATACAATACTTATTGTAATTGTTTTTCATCACAACAATACATTACTAAAGTAAAATTTTGTTATTGTTTCTGTAATGCTTGAGTCTTCTGCGGCTGAAAATTCAGCCACTTATAGACTAAAAATTGCTTCTGCGGCTGAAAATTAACGCATGCGCAAAGTTACATCGAGATGACAAATAAATGATAACATCAAAAAAAAACTAAATTCTCAAAAGATTTTCCAATCGATAGGTCGCTCATTGTATTTTTTAAATTATCTTCAAATTCTCTTCAAATTCCTAAAAGATATCTCACAATGATATTTAAGTTAAGAAAATGAAGTAAATTAATATGAATACTTGCGCATGCGTTAATTTTCAGCCGCAGAAGCAATTTTTAGTCTATAAGTGGCTGAATTTTCAGCCGCAGAAGAATTAATCTTCTGTAATATTACGATACAATTTTATTGTATTGTAATGTGTAATTGTATTTAATTTTTACAATTACAATTACAATAGTCCTAACCCTAGTCTTGATAAGTAATATAATAAAAGACTTTAAATTGATATTTTCAACCTTTAATTGTGTTTTTTAAAAAAAGAAAACAAAATTCAGCTGTCGCGCTCGTCAAATGTCCTAAAAATGCGTACTTCAACTGATTAACTGGTTAATCAAATTTTTTGCAAATCATTTCTGGAACTCGAAATAACTCGAAATATCCCGAAATATCCCGAAACACAAATAATTCTCGTAATGAGAAAATGAAAATTTGGGAAAAATGAGTTTCGGTTGTTACGAGAATCATTACGAGAAACTCGAAACCGTTCTCGTAATGATTCTCGTAACAACCGGGACCCGATCGAAATAAATTTCTCGAAAGTTTAAAAACTTTACTCTCGTAACTCAAAAACATATCGAGAAGAGTTCCGTTACGAGTCTCGTTTCGTAACGTATCGAAACAAAAATAGTTTCGAGAATTCCATGCTTAAATACGACTGAATTTTTGCTTTTTTGAATTCGTTCAGTGTGTTACAGGTTTTAGTGTTAAGTTTTCCGCCATTCTTAAAAAATCCCGTTTTTAGTTAGCTGTTGGTTATGCAAAGAAGTTGTAAAGAAATTATTCTAAAACAAACAGATTGAATCACGAGAAGAAGTGGTCGTTATAGAACTCGGAAAGGTTGAATCATGAGGAAATGTAGTCTTTAAAGAACTCAGAAAGGTTGAACCACGAGAAGAAGTGGTATTAAAAGAATCAAAAAAGATTGAATCACGCGAAGAAGTGGTTGTGAAAAGAAATCCCCTTTGTTAGAATCCAGTTTGTTAGAGAGATACAGGTACTTTATTTCCATTTTTGTGTTTATTTAACTTTAAACTAGTAGTTTACTAATTATGTAGCTACATAATTTGTAAATAAACTTTTTCTATGTTACATTAGAGATAGTAGAATTTTTTAATTTGTATCAAGAACTTGAGTACCCTGTTTATTATCATGGCCTGAAGTAAGTTTGTGCTGCTTCACCAAATTCTCCTCAGAGCAGCACTGATTGCAGGAGAATCTACAAAATTGTGCTATAAAGCTTCTATTAGGCTACCATATCATGCATTAAGACTACATTTTATGTTCTTATACTTGTATTTTATTCAAAAGATATATGTTTCTTAATAAAAATTGAATTGACGAATCAATATTTGGACTAATCAATATTGATAGTAAATTTCTTAATGTTCTAAAAAAACTATAAGTAATTTACTGTTTATATATTTATGATAGGATGTAAAATTTGTAAAAGATATAAAATGCTAGAATGTAATAATAGTAATAATAATAAATTTTTTGCTCTACACATACAATGTGGTGAGTCTAACATCTGTAGATGTTAAACTTTGACAGCTTTGGAAAAGTGTTCATTTTATTTTTCATTTTTTTATATTTCTATTTTCTTTTGTTTGTTTTTGAAACAATCAAACTTGTTTTTGAAGACATTCACATTATCAGAGTTGATTATCTCTCCTGTTTAATTATTCCAATTGTTAACTGTTAGGTTTGTGAAGACATTAAATCTTGTGGTAGAATGTGTGGACTGCTTTTGCATTTTCTGAGTATGACCTCTTTTTATTGCATATTTAATTATTTTAGGAGGATGATTCCATTTAACTTTATCCATATTTTTACTTATTTTATAAAATAAAATTGAATTAAATCACCTCTTGCTCTTCTTATTTTTAAAGTAGTCAAGTTAAATCTTTTTTAAAATTTTGTTTTTTTGTATTAATAATGGTTTATAATATTAGGCTACTAATGTTATACAATATAATTTAACTGATACTAATAGTTTAGATGGCTGCTTCATATGCAACAAACAGAAGAAGAGTGAAAGAGCAAGTTGATAAGATATATAAGAAATTTATGGTGAAAGTTATCAGAAAAGTAATGTGTCTACCTGCAGTATTTCTAATGATTGTGAAAATGTTTGTTATGATGACAATTCATATGAGATTGATATTGACAATGATGAAGATAATTTTCCTTTTCAAATTCTTAATAATCACTATGACGATGATCAGGATGAACGCTATTTCACATCAGACTCAGAAAATTAAAGTGATCTGGATAGCAATCCTGATGAAAAAGGTATTATCGCATCTTTAGCTGAGTGTTGTGTTAATTTAAAATTTCTTTGTTTCATTATTTACTGAATGAAACTTTTGTTAAAATTTTTTTTTTCAGTTATGTCTAGTGAAGCATTTGTTTTGTAATTTGTCATTTGTTACCATATCCCTCTTTAACAGCTGTTAAAGAGGGATACGGTAATGTATTTTATATGCATTTGCAGCATTTTAATGGTGATTGGAATTCATATATTATTTGTATAAGAGAATTTTGAAGCATTTTACTTCTAGTTTTTGCAGTAAAATACTGATACTATTTTTCAATAATTTTCTGTTTAGATGTGGCATTGAAAAATGAAAGTGAAATATCAACAAATGTACTAATTATTTTAAAAAAAATATTTTGTCGACATGTTTATGCAGGTAATACATCAAAAATATTTTATGTTTTTATTTACGGAAATTTTATTTGTATATAGTGCTTATATCTTGCATATGTTTGTTATTAACTATTTTATTATTTAAATATAGATTTTGTATTTGATGTGTGTGTGTGTGTGTGTGTGTGTGTGTGTGTGTGTATATGTATATGTATATGTATATGTATATATATATATATATATATATATATATATATATATATATATATATATATATATATATATATATATATATATATATATACGGAAATTTTATTTGTATATAGTGCTTATATCTTGCATATGTTTGTTATTAACTATTTTATTATTTAAATATAGATTTTGTATTTGATGTGTGTGTGTGTGTGTGTGTGTGTGTGTGTGTGTGTGTGTGTGTGTGTGTGTGTGTGTGTGTGTGTGTGTGTGTGTATATGTATATGTATATATATATATATATATATATATATATATATATATATATATATATATATATATATATATATATATATATATATATATATATGTTCATACATACATACATACATACATACATACATACATACATACATACATACATACATACATACATATATGCAGTGGCATAGGAAGATCATAAAAGATTTGGGGGGGGGGGGGAACTAAAACAAAAGTTAAGGGGGGAAAATCAAAATTTAAACGAAAAAAAAAAAATGATATTTTGATAATTTGAAGAGGTTACACCCCCTCTATTCTTACAAAAACAAAGCAATAATAAATTATTAGAAATCACTTTTAAAGACTTTTCAAAAATCCAATTAGCGATTAGTCCTCCCCTCTCCCTCCAGATTTCTGAAAAGTCTTTATTGACGAAACTTTGTGTAAAAAAATTGAAACTGATAAGTGTTTGCTAATAATATATATAAACACAAAAATATATGAACACCTATAATTTTAGCAGTAGCTATGGCAATGCCTAAAGCTCATAAAACGAAAGATTTATATCAAATTGTATAACGAGGAACATTCGAACGTTGTTGTAGTCTCAAGTGAAGTAAAGATACAAGATTCGTAAGGATGCTTAGCAGTCGAGAAGAACGTTATTTTGTTTGAACATTTGTACAAATGCTTTAACATAATTATGTTTATTACAACAAATATTGATTTTCTCTTAGTAATTGTTTAATTTAAGTTGGTTCATTAATCAATGTTTTATTTTCGTTCATCAGCGTCAAATTTTATTCAAACTTATTTGGACATTACAATTTATTCAACATTACAAAGAAGTAGTTACGCTTTACTTAAAGAAACAGTTACCCTTTAGTTGAAAAAAGTTACACTTTAGTCAAATAAATAGTTTTAATTTGATTGCAAAAACTTTGTTTTTGATTGAAAAGATGGGCACACCTTTTGAATCAAAATTAAAGTTTTTGCAAACAAGTAAAACTAATATTATTTGAATTATACGTTGGACCAACGTCAGAATGCGACGCTCGCCCAACGTCGATATCCGACGTTGGGCCAACGTTAACCCAACGGTTGGTTGCGACGTCGCGCCGGCTATCAAATCCACGTTGGCTAGATGTCGGTTGCCGACCATCGGCCAACGAATTTTTCGACGTTGATCCAACGTTGGGCCAACGTCTATGTGCTATCTGGGTAGTTTGGTTAATTTGTTTTTATTTTGATTCAAATCAAGGTCTTATAAGAAAAAAACAGCTGCTTTATAAAGCAAAACCCACTAAAACACACTAAAAGATAAAGTAAGTTATAATTTGAACATGTTCTTGTCCTAAACGCATTGAAACATGTTTCAATGTCTAAAAAGGTTCTTGTCTTTATTTTTAAAACATCAAAAGTTGTGATCTTAAATGGTTTAGGTTTCAATCTGATTTTATGTTCAGCTAATCATAGCATTAATTTAATCAAAATAACAGCAATTATGAACCTATCTCTAATTTTTACTGAGTTATTAGGCATGATGTAAATGAAGTTTCTCTTATTCGTAATTCTTAAAAATTTCTAATTACTAATATTGACTATACACGCTCATATTTTGACATAAGTTCTAATTGTCTTTAAAATGTAATCATTTGATTGAATCATGAGATTGTCTTTTTTTAATAGTGCTCATGTGAGAAAACATATTAAGAAATAATGATAAAAAATTACTCTTCAATAATCCTAAGAAATTATATATTCTTAACCTCGAAATTTATAGAAATGGTCCTAAAGTTTTTTATAAACGTGTTATCACATTTAGTTAATAAGAGTTTAATATATTTAATCTTGTTGAGTTTTTCTCGAGCGGTAAAAATAGCGTTAACATAATAAAAACACACCCTTTTTGTAATCAGTCTACTTTTTTTTTTGTTTTTATTTTTCAGAAAGAATGACTTTAAAATTTTCATGGCTTTTTTATGAGATGTTTCATTAATATCCAACTTGAATGTTTTCAAGTGAAGCCGACTTTTTAGCTTTTTTTTACTTAAGCTAAGCTTACTTTTTAGGAAGCAAATCAAAGCCAACCTCCAAATGGTTCCCTAAAATTACTTTCTTATCTTAAGGGAATGTGTTTTATGAGCAATATACTATTACCAACAAATCTTAATGCTTGAACAACAGATGTTTCTTAAGTTCACCAATTATATCGAGCCTACTAGATAATCTTCTTTAGTTTAAAGATTGTTACTAATTTTAAAACTTGTTACAGAACTGAAAATGTCCGGAATTTTTATGAATAAGCTTGTTTTTTCACTTATGGATTTGAGAGGCCAATAATCACCATCCTTATTATTATTATTAACATTAATAATACTTTAATATTATTATTATTATTGTTGTTGTTGTTGTTGTTGTTGTTGTTGTTGTTGTTGTTGTTGTTGCTGTTAATACAACTGTTATTATTAAAAATGACTCAGTGGC
Source organism: Hydra viridissima (assembly GCF_058129835.1). NCBI lineage: Eukaryota > Metazoa > Cnidaria > Hydrozoa > Anthoathecata > Hydridae > Hydra > Hydra viridissima. The sequence goes on from NW_028324300.1 coordinate 34,203,196, forward strand.
TTTAGCTAATAGCAAAAGAAAATTGAATACTGCTATTTTTTTATTTAATCCAATTTTCTTTCTGAAATTATTGAAAATTAGCTCGTGCTCTATTTTTCATAACTCTATTTTTCATAACTTTATTTTTCACAACCCACTGCCACATGAACCCAACCCAACCCATGGGTTGACCCACGGAGTGCATGCAAACATGTATAATTATACCGTTAAATTGGCGACATTTTAATACATTCTAGCCTATACAACCATATTAGATACAAATAATATGTTGTTACTCAGTTACTGTCACTATATGTGTTAGTAAGCAAACTAACAAAGAACAGCTTTAACATAAATGAGCACTATATTAGTGAAACATGTCCTTTCGCATTCCCCAGCGTACTAATTCGATAGCTTCTACGTTAGCCAGTGATAGTTGCGACCTTGTGTCTGTAATGGAGTGCCCAACAGAAGAAAAGTCTCTTTCTGACTGCGCAGAGCTTGCTGATATGCAGTATAGTCTGCGAGATGTTGCTGCTAGAATGGGATAATCGGCTGCGTTGTCCTTCCAGAAGGTTACGGGATTCTTGCACGCAGCAGTAACACGAAGACTCTTGTAGCTGGACAGTTCATGTTGGCAAGTCTCCTGTAGCACTGTTGCTTCATTATGTAATTGCGCGTCTTGCGTCTGTGGCCGATCTCGCGTTGACTGCATTGTTCGCAGCTCATCAAACGGGTCCGTTCTTCTCTTCTTTGCTGGCGCTTCCAATTGGAGTTGGACACCTTGTTCCATCAATTCTTCTGCTGCTGCTTTCCTGGCAATTTGTGTAGCAGCGGGCTGCATTTCAGCCAGAAGCCACTGATCGACGTCATTGAGCAAGTCACGCTTAAATCTTTTGTCAGCTGCCGTCACATTAGGTATAAATGCAAAATTTCTGAAAGAGGGATCTAGGAAACAAGATAGCCAATGCATTGCTTTAATAGATGTCCAAAACTTTAAATCTAAGTATTTAATGAGTTTTTGCCGAAATGTTGCTGCTGCTGTTGTCAATCCTGGTGCAGGTTGAAGCCGCTTAATCAGTAGGTAGTAAGACGGAACTACTAGTTGCATAGTTGGTTCAGTAACCTTCTCCATACCTTCAAATATATCTTTTATGCCGTCAGTCACATCACGAATTTCGACGGTTGGCTTTAATAAAACTGCGTCATTCGATAGCAAATCCGTTAAATCTTAAGCGCAAATAATGAAATAAACATAACGGTGAAACGGCGAAAATACAATGAAAATGCAGCTAAGGCGTGGGTTATCAGTGGGTTATACTTTCTCAACCCAACCCAACCCAACCCAACCCAACCCAACCCAACCCATGGGTTAACCCAACCCACTAACAACTCTGACTTGACTTAAAATTGTTAAAATTCAGTTATAACACGTGTAATAAATAGGAAATTGTAAATCAATTAACATTAACCAACCAATACTCACCACACTTTCTCGTTTTAAGTGTTCCGATTGAACCAAATTTCTACCCATCGTCATATAATATCATTGAGTTTCCATTCACATCTAGTCGTTGAGCATTCATTAACAAAAAGATGATCGTTGTGAGCCTTTAGTAGATAAGCATTACTTGATCTAAACAAACTTATTTGCCTATTGCTGTTAAGTAGCTAATTTGATTAAGCATTATTTTACATTTCACAAATTAATTTGAAACTGTTCCCAAAAAGGCAACAGGGACTGCATGCAGGTAAGATTACAGTACATAATATTAGGCTAGTTAGGCCAGCCAATTCAGCAAACGATCAGTCCTAAAAATGGCTAATACTGGATAAATTTACTTACTATAGCGCAATTATGCTAAGGCCTATAATGTATTAATCTATTTATTCTAGAATTTATAGCCATTAAGAGAAGTGACAAAAATAAGCAATAGTTAGATCTGCCAAGTTTGATAAACATCTTTAATTTTATTGTTTTATTTGAGCCCTAAATAAATGGAGCTAAGAATGTAACCTTAATTTATCGTATTGTTTCAGTTTTAAGAGGAATAGCTGTTTTGACATTGTGGCAGAGGAAGAACAAAAAGAGATCATGAGACATTTATGCGATTTGCCGTCAAAAAACGAACAGGATTTGCACCTACAACACCGTATTGATGTTAAAGAAGTAAAGCAGCGTCGTCCACGAAAGGGTGAAGAAGCAAAAATTAACAGCAATTTTTTTAAATACCATGTGCTTGTAGGTTCACAAAGATTAGAGGTATATTTCAAAGCTTTTCTTTCTTTACACACATCACCAATAAAAGAGTAAAGAGACTAAGAGCCCGCAAGTGTTTGAGGAAAAGCCCTATTGATAAACGAGGAATGCACATTAAGAAGGCTCATTCTGTTCAGACTAGGCAGCTTTTAAGACAGCACATAAATAGTTTTCCTTATAAACAAACAAAGTATGCATCAAAACCCTACAGGTATTTAGATGCTCGATTAAACCAAAAAACTGCTGTGTTCAATGTACAATGAAAAACACCCAGGCAACAAAGTAAGTCAGACATATTTTTCTACTTTCTTTGAGGAAAACTTTAACTTACACTTTGAAAGACCGCAGAGTGATTGTTGCTGCACTTGCAAAGAACCTAAAAACAAACTTAAAAGTACACATCTAAATGAAACAGCTAAATGAGCTGCAGCTGCCGAACTAGTGATACACAAAAGAAAGGCATCAAAATTTTACAAACTTCTTGATCAGGAAGTGAAAGAAAAAGAACAGCCTCATGTTTTATCAATTTGTTTTGATTATATACAAAACGTCCAGCTGCCTAAGATCCCTGTTCAAGAAACTTTATACCCAGTTGACTACCACAGTTTTTTGTATTCATGATATCAAAAAGAAAAAATCAGTAATTTACCTGTACCATGAAGGGACTGCCAAAAAAGGTCCGAATGAGGTGTATTCAATGGTTTTTGACTAATCAGACAAAATAAAAACCATGTAATGACCAGATTTCTTATGGCTTTGATAGACACAAAAAGATTTGAAAAAATTGAGCAATTTTTCCCTGTCAGAGGTCACTCTTTCTTACCTTGTGACCGTAATTTCGGTATGATAAAAAGAACTCTAAAAAATCACGACAAGATTTACAGCCTCAATGAACTAACCAGCATTGTTATCTAGTCAAGAAAAAAACAAAAGTTTGTAATTTAATTTTGAAAATTAATTACTGCGCATGCTCACGTGATTAATTTTCCCGTCCCTTTCCCTTTTTCGTAGTTAAAACGCATGAGTGGAAACTCAGCTTAAGATCAGAACTGGACCGAAAGACAAAAAAGTTAACTTTTTAATAAGTACGTTCATGCACTTCACATATGTTTCAAAGTTCTCTTCTCAAGTTATTGAAAAGCATTTCATAGACTCAATCGTGGCACACACATTTAGCCTAAAACAACCGGGAATTAGTGAAGTAAATTTACCCACTGCGATTGCTTATCCACTTGATAAAGTGCCAATCAAAGATGAAAAAATCAAAGACATCCAAAAGTTACTGCGATACATTGCCGAGGAATACTTCCAGTTCTACAAAGAAATCTTGGAATGGAACAGAAACCTTGAAGGACACGCTCAACACAACAGCAGCGAAGAGTATAATTGAGAACTTTTTTTAACATTTTTATTGTCAATAAGTTAGTCTTTAACGTACATACGTACTTGTATTGACAAAATATTTTTATTCTTTTAAATAATGAGCATAATAAAGCGTGTGTTATCAGTTAAAACAATCTGTTTTTCTCTGAAATCCCTACGACATGCTAAAAGGGCCTCAGTCAAGCACTCTTACCATTAATTTTTCATATAGTAAAAAAAGTTTAAAAAACCTGGCTCCTTAGCTGCAAATCAAACTATTTTAGTACTAAATTTTAACATTTTTTACAAAAAGAAATAATGAGTCATATTTGGGTTAAACAATTTTATTTTGTTTTTCTCAAAACCAGCTGATTTGTATTAAGGCCCTTTTAACATGTGCCAATTCATATATTTTTTTAATGTTCGGTCTGGTCTTCCGGTGCACAATAGACCAGGAAATAGCTTGATTTTAATAAAAACAGATCGAGTATTATATGTTTTTCCTGATGTAAGTTAACGTTGGTAATTGGAATTTTTCTTATATTTAATATTTTTTTAAATCATTTACATTTTTCATCACGATAAGTAAGCTTTTTGACGTACTCTACTTCCTATGTTTTGCTTACTGCTGCTTCTATACTTTGATAAAATAAAGCGTAAGTAGTTAAGTAGGGAACTATGTTGTAAAAAAGTTGTTATGCAACTTTAAGCAATCTCAACCGTGAAATTACTTAAAAAGAATATCGCAAGCAATAATCCTTTATAAACTTGCGCACAAGTTATATGCTATTCATACGAGGGGATATTTGATGGAACATTCCGTGGAACATGGAACATGAACAAATATTCTCTGATGTGAACGTAACTTGAACAAAAATTCACGAAACATTAGAGGAGCTTTTGTACCGCCCCGCTAACCCAGAACAAATAAATGTTCCGGAATATTTCTTTGCTTTCGTATAAAAAATATGGTAAAACATCTCAAATGTTTATCCAGAAAAAGTTCGTACGTATATGTTATTACATAAAAAAAATTTAACAGATGAAAGTTTCAAGTAAAATCAGTGTTGCTTGATTCATTATTAAATGGTTGACTGCAAGATTTTTATTTAATGTTAAAGCAACTCAAACTAGGCTTTTAATAAAGTTGATGTTAGGTTGTTAGCTTAAACTGAAATATGATTTACATTGTGTTATTCTTTTACTATCATTAATATGGTGATAGACTGATACATAATATCTAATAAGCTTAAAATTTTCACCATGTCTCAGCATATTTAATGCCAGCATAGCTAATAGTGTTCCTGTTGCATCTCCTGTAAATAAAGTTGTATGGATATTGCTAACACAAGCGAATTATTAGATTCATGAAAGAATAATATTAACAACAACAACAATAATAATAATAGTGATAATAATAATAATAATAATAATAATAATAATAATAATAATAATGATAATAATAATAATAGTAATAATAATAATAATAATAATAATAATAATAATAATAATAATAATAATAATAATAATAATAATAATAATAATAATAATAATAGTAGCAGTAGTAGTAATGATAATAATGATAATAAAAAATAATAACAACGGGCTACAACTAAAAACAAGACTGGATTTAAGAACTCATATCTCTTTTAAGGTATGAGGTAAAATAAAAAGGATAAATGATATAGAAAGTATTTTTGTTTTATTTTTTAAATATTTTCAGTGTTTTTATTTTTTATAAAAAAATGAATAAAAAACAAAGTTCAAAACAAGAAGAGATTACAAAATGTGTGTATGAATTTTATTTAACTTACAGAAATGCTGGTAAAAAGTTCTCTTATGACCATTTTAAAACTGAGAATATACCTAATAGTACTATCTACAAGATAATTAAATGTGCTGTATGTAAATCTGGTTACCAAAGAGTTCAAGGAAGTGGAGGAAAGGCTAAAAAAAATGACCAAGATAAACATAAAAAGGCTCTAATTTAGCTAGGATTGTACAAATATTTAGTAGTCAAATTGCTACTGCTTTGAATGTATATGCTTCTGTCAAACTATTGCCTAAAAATATTTTTTCTACAGCCTTTTCTATTAAAATAATGGATATTTTATTTGGCATACTGAATTCTTGTAAACCAAAAGCAGATAAACCAACACATTCTGCTTTAACTCTATATAATAAGTTTATAAAACAGCTTGAAGATTTGAATATTTGGATCAAGGGGTGGCATTTTTGTTGTACTCACAGTCAAAAAGGTATATCCAGTTAATGGGGTTTAGATGTCTCTATTTCTAATAATATTTGTCTTAAAAACAAATTGCTTTATGAGGATTTTTTTAATATTTGCACAGCTCAGTTTAATCAGGACAGTGAAAAGAATTATTTTGCAGTAATACGAGGTAAAGGAGGCTGGAATGATAAACTCCTTTCAATAGAACAATCTAATTCTAACAGTAATTGTCTCCCGGAATCAGGTTTCTCTGTTGTAGTTCAGTTGACTCAGTTACCAACATTGTATTTGAGAACCAAATCTCTACAATTGAACCAGTGATTTTCAAACAGCAATCTGCATTGAAAAAAAAAATTAGGACCTTGTGTATTACCAAATGTTTCAAGTGATTTAATTTTCTATCACTCAGTTAAAGAGGCTTTGAAATCAATTGCTGATTATTTGATAAAGAAAGTTCAAATTTGTCAAAAATGTATTCAAGTTCTTTTAAGTTTGACACCAAGTGAAAGTAATCTAATACTGATTCTTTTTTACAAAATTTGCTACACGAAATCGAATCTGTTTTTCTAACACAAATGAACATTTTATTAACTAAAAGAAATATTACACAACAAATTATTGAAGTAATAAAAAGCAATTGCAACTTTACATGTCTTTATAATGAACATGCTGATCATGCCTTTCACTTGAAAGAAAGGCTAATTAAAAAATTTGTTTATATGAGAGTATCTTATTTTATAAGGTTTCATAATCAAGATATGGCAGCATGAAACAAGACATGTAAAAAAAAGTTGGCTCGTATTATACATGCTTAATTTTGTTTTAGCTTTCTTATATCGATTGATAAAGTTTTTTTTCTCAGTATTATCAGCTTTTTTTTCTCAGTATTATCAGCATTTAGTATCTAAATAGGAAATATATACTTAAACTAATAGGAAACGAATAAAGTGATAATATGTAATTAAAAAAACTCATGCAAAAACTGTGTTACAAATATTTCTTTTTATATCATAGCAAAAGAATATTTAAAAATGATTAATGAAAAGGTTGATATATTTCATTAAGTAGCATTTAGTTAGGATTATTTGGTCCCGCAAGACATCCCATAATGCTATGTGCCTAAAGTTGGACTATTTTATCGGGTCCTGGCAGGCATTGCCCTCGTTGCTAACTTTTTAAACACAATTGCTTTTTCTATTACGTTTCTTCATTCAAGTATCATATTGAGAGTCGGCGAAGAATTGTTTCCCAGGTTCCAAGGTAAATATTTTGCAGCGTTTTTTTAAATCTTATTATCAATCTTGAAGCAAAAATTTTCCTTTGCATTTTTTTGTTATTAAAAGTTCCAAGAATTCTATATTTAGTTAAGTCTTCGTTCTCTAAAGATTTCTTCTCTACAGTATTTCTATTTTTTTTTCTCCAGCATTGTTAAGTTTAGATATAAAGAGTATAGTTTAACTATATAAGGCTTTTTTTTTCTTAATACACGTGTGTGGATTTTTAAAAGAACTGAAAAAAAATTTTAGAATACATAGATCAATTTCAAGCACACGTGCTAATCACATACTGGCATACATTTTCTTGCATCCGTTTGTTTTATAAGGAGCTATTTGCTTTAGTATCTAGAGATAATTACCTGCGTAACCTGGTTACATCTACTACACGTTTGACTAGATTTTTTCTTCGATATCTTCTTTGTCGCTGGAAAGAGTAATCTACATTTAATCTATACTAGCTGGTAGGGTATTGTTGGCTCGTTTTAAAAACTATTGATGCTTATATAATCAAAGAATTTTAAGTACTTGTGACATTAGAATAAATTAGAACCTTGGTAATATTTAAAACCATCACACAAAAAAGTTACTCAGACACAATGTTGCACAAAAAACATAAATTTAAAGTACCGTAACAAAAGTATTGTTTTAAAAGTTTTGATTTTTAATGTACCATTAAAATTTTGCTAATAAATGAAATCATTTTAATGTGTTTTAATAAAATGAATACAAGTTAAATAAAAAATGCAAAAAGAACAGTTGTTGAAACATCAAAAGTTTACTCATTAAAAAACCTGTTGACTTTTTTTTTTTTTACTAATTATAAATGAAAAGAAAAACTCAACGAGATTAAATATCTTACAATCTTTGTTTACTTGACGACAAGTTGCAATTTTTTAAAAATCGATTTAAACGATACATAAATCTAAGCACATCCAGGTATGAGACTGAAATCTAAGCACATTCAGGTATGAGACTGAAATCTAAGCACATCCAGGTATGAGACTGAAATCTAAGCACATCCAGGTATGAGACTGAAATCTAAGCACATCCAGGTATGAGACTGAAATCTAAGCACATCCAGGTATGAGACTGAAATCTAAGCACATCCAGGTATGAGACAAGGCTTTGTATAACGAGTATTCCAAAAACTTAATCTCTGCTGAGATTTAGAGATTTAATAGCAAATACTATAAGTAAATACTTATATTAAATAATCGGATTTTTTTTTTACTTAAAATGATAGTTCTGAGTCATCCTGGGAATTATTTTAATAAGTGCTCGTGTGTTAACATACTAATATCCAGCTTGATTGTTTCAAGTGAGGCTGGTTTTTTCAGCTTTTTTTCCACTTAAACTAAGTTTACCTTTTAGGAGGTGAATCAAAGCCTAACTTCAAATAGTATTCTATTCAGCAACAGAAATGGTGTTTGGTGTTTTTCAAAATAATGCATTTTTATTCGAATCTGAAGTTTGTGACATTTGTCGTAAAGACAAAATGTTTCGTTGGGTAAACCTCTCATTGAAAACAAAAACAGGTATGCGAAACAAAAAAAAAAAAAAAAAAAAAAAAAAAAAGAAAATTAAAAACAGTTAATTTAAACATTTACTCAAAAACCACACCAAATTTTTTTGAAAGAATTAAATCAGGCACAAGCCTCTTTTCTAACTGGACTTTTTGTAGAGTGATATCAGAGTATAAGGCAGGAATTGCTTAGAAAATATTGTAACGAAATTATTCTGAATAAAAAATTTTTCTAAAATTATGAAGTCTTTTTTTTAGTTATTAACGCGAAATGTTGTTAAAGCAATTTTAAGCGGATGAAAGCCCACGTTTTTTTCCTTTAAGTGCTTCCCCTTTTTTGTTTTTAATCAACAAAATAATTGGCTTAATTGGTCAGATTGTGGTTTTTAGTTATGGCTACGCGCCTTTAACACCCCCAACTTTTTTTCCAACTTTTGATTAAAGTTTTATACATCGTAGCGCGGTGTGGATTAACTTAATGCCTCCCCTGAGTGACAAAATAAAACTTTAAAAGAAGTTAATGAAGTCGTGTTTTTCAAACCAAAACAAGATAACGAATTTCTTTTTTCTCAACCAAGTTTACTTTAAATTGTGAAAAGCAAAATGATAATAAGATATTGCTTAAATTAGGGTTGTTTTGAAATTCCTAATAAAATTCCTTTCTTATTTTAAGGGAATGTTTTTTTATGAGCAATTCACTACTACCAACAAATCTTAATGCTTGAACAACAGTTGTTTCTTAAGTTCGCCAATGATGTCGAGCCTTCTAGATAATCTACTTTAGTTTAAAGATTATTACAAACTTTTAAATTTGTGACACAACTGAGAATGTCCGGTTTTTTTTTTCGAAAAAGCTTGTTTTTATCTTCGTTATCTTTCCATGACTGTTCAAAGACTGTTCGGCATTTTAAACACTTTAAACCAATCGCATTTTAGCTCATTAGTATAAATACAGATTTTCAAAATTTTTGGCTCAACGTATAATTTTAAATCTTCTCGACTGAAAGAATCAACTACGACTCAATTAAAAGGTCCTACTACTTGTGAGTATCCAACCTGATGGTTCAACTTTACAACAGTGACTACCGATTCATCATTAACAACATTCAATGTGTTGTATGTTTGTTACTCTATAAGATATTCGACGACGGTAGCTAGAAGATTCTTCAATTTTGACTGCCAGAGGTAACCGTTTAGAAAACTGAAACTTGGTCTGTTTTTCCTACCTTTACGAAGCTTTACAGTCAACGTTCTTATAGTTTAATGTGATAGACTTTTGACTTTTTTTTTTGAATAAGTAAAGTCATTCAAGGCTTGTGTATTTTTGCTTTTAACTGTGAAAATTAGTTATCGAAGATATATACAAACCCAACAGCTACCCAAACTTTTAATACAACTATCTTAAAGAACTTTTCTACTAATTTAACATAAAATTAGAGAAATTAAAAACATGTCAGTTGTGGTCTCTCTTCAGAGCTGTGTGGAGTTGATAACCTCTGCCAAAAAGAACAAAGCTTATGTCAATAAATACATGTGCATTCTGACACAAGTTATGAAAGTTTTAAATGGTTTAGATTATAATTTTATGCGACATGCAGAGTTTTACCATGATTTGAAAGAGACGCTTAACAAGATTCAGAATCAAATCAATATCTTGATGCACCGTACAAAATTTCTGCAACTTATAATGGCAAAGAAAGATAGTGTAACTTTTTATCAAATTCAACAGCATATTGATGGCATTTGTGGACGTATTGTTCTTGCATCTTCGCAAAAGCAGCTAGCTAGAAGAGGCAATTCTGCTCAATAATTATTGTGTACTGTACTTTTTTTAATCTTGAAATTAATTTATGTAATATTTATTGTTTAGTAAATCTCAATATAAGTTTAGTGCTTCCTAATTGAGTTGTGGTTCAGCTTTATGTCGGAACCTCTTTCTCCTTAGGTTGTTTTAAATTTCAAAAGCTATCAAGCAGTTATGCAATCATGTTAGGCTAAAGGTCCTGATTTCTTTTAACTACTAGTTTGGCTAATTTGTTTTTATTTTAATTCAAATCAAGGTCTTCTAAGAAAAAGACAACTGCTTTTTAAAGCAAAAACCTACTAAAAATTAAAATAAGTTATAATTCAAACATGTTCTTGTTTTAGATGCATTTAAACATGTTTCAGTGTCTAAAAAGGTTCTTGTCTTTATTTTTAAAACATCAAAAGTTGTGGTCTTAAATGGTTTATGTTTCAATCTGATTTTATGTTCAATTAATCCTAACATTAATCTAAGCACAATAACAGCAATTATGATCCTATCTCTAATTTTTACTGAGTTGTTAGGCATGATGTAAATGAAGTTTCTCTTATTCGTGATTCTTAAAAATTTCTAATTACTAATATTGACTATACACGCTCATACTTTGACATGAGTTCTAATTGTCTTTAAAATATGATCAGAGTTTATGCCAAAATATTGTGCATAATATGAGATTCAAAACATTGCCACATCGTGGTAATACGAAAGTTACTTTTTTGGAATACCTAGGAGAGTGTACAGAAGAAAAACAGGAAAACAATTCCATTAAAGAATAACTAGTGTACTTCTAGGTATTAATCAAACTGATCTTAACCTGGGGCTTATAGACCCTCTACTTGAACCTCAGAGCCCTAAAGTTTTTAAGCATTTCAGTGCAGAAAAATTACTAGTTTTAAAAGAATAAATTGTACCCTTATCAATGGCGAAATCACAAAATTTAACGTGATAAAAATCATCGCTCTCCTATACAATCTATCAATGATCAATGTATCAATGAATAACATTGATATGGGATTTTATTAGGAATTATACTATTAATTATTTTTAACAAAATCCTTCTAAATCAGTCTGAAGTTTATAACATTAAAATTTAAAACTGTAATGAAAAACATTTTTTCTTCTATTCTACATGGAAGTAAGCAAGGATACACCAGTTAAGTTTGATTTGAAAAAAGGTTTTAAAAAACCAATCTCCCGCCCATACTTAAACAATAACTTCCTAGTTATTGCGCGACAGTTGTTTATTTAAGGAGCACATACATAATGTAACACAGCACAATGTAACCTAAAAACGAACACAACCAGCTGAAGACTTAAGTAAACATCAAAACAAAAAAAGTTATTGCAAAAAAGTGTAAATCAATATCTTTTCCATGTCACGTTATTTCCAGAATTGAAAATTTATAATCGACAATCTGAGATGTAAGAGATTTTAGGAAAATATCATAAGAATTCAGAATATAACAATTTTTCATAATGGTCACTTTAAAAACACTCTACGTCGATTTCCGACCATTTAAATACATTTTTACATTTACTAAATAGCGTAAAGTATATAGTTTATAAATAGAATAAAATGTGGGTAATTCCACATCAAATCACCCAGTCCATTGAACCATGTGTCTTCCTTTTGTGTTATATTTTGACACATTATTCCTTATTATAAAAAAATATTACATGCAAAATTTCAGCTAAAAATGTTGAGCGGTTGACAAGATACTGCAATTTTAATATTGACCTGGTTTCCCAAAATAACCCGGTTTTCATAACATTCTGAAAAAACATTTTTCTTAAAAAAATAAGAAATAAAAATGGCAAAAATATGAAAATAAACATATATAATGTTTTTTTGATGCTGAATTCAATAAAAGTACTTAAAATGCTCAAATATAAAAGGAACATGCTTAAAAGTTAATAAAACATCTAGTTTCTATAAACCAACTTTGGGGCCCAATATCTCAAAACACCCCCGTCAATTTTTTTTTTTTTTTGCTGTTAATATTTTCAACTGCTCACAATCTTACTAGGCACAAAAAATCTAACTGGAAAAACAACTGAAACATATGGAACTTTAATTTCAAAGATCTATTACTTTTTCAAGAAATTCCCAAAAAATATTTGTAAATAAAATAAAAATAAGTTAATCGTAATTTAAACAGTCACTTAAATATACAAGATTTTTAAAGGTATCGAAGATGTAAGTTATTTTGACTGTGTTTGTAATAGTTTACAATACTGTTCCCATTTTACTTGTACTTCCTCTATTTCAGCATTTTCAAACACATAGTTTCTACCGGAACTAGAGCAAGCTTATGGAACAGATAGTTTTTTCAATATGTTGGTGTTGGGAATAAAACAGTAGTTGTCTCTTTCAGGCCAGTTAAAACAGATTGATGGACCATTTGGGTGAAGAAATTTAACTTTAGCATCAACTTCTTCTAGGTTGGATTTAGTTACAATGCCGATCCATTACTACACAGACTACAGCTACATAACAACCTAAAGCAACAGTATCAAGTTGAAATATATCTTGTTTCTTTTTAAGATTGTGGATTATTAAATAATTAATGTCCGTACTACACCTCTTTGCCCCAACCCTTTAATCTACAAGATCATAAATTGATGAAAGCTACCAGTACCAGGTAGAGTTGTTACACCAGTGTACCTTTCTTTTTGCTCTTCATGTTGCAATTGTAAGTCCAATCCCTTTATGTAAATGAAGTTAACAACCTTGATTTTCTCAATACAAAATTCATACATAGCTTCTGATGTGAGAATTTGGTTTCTGTATGGTCGTTTTAAACTTTTTTGTGCTGTTAACCTTTTTACAGTACCGCCAATCCCATTGCATGGTGACTTTCCATGGGACGTGGCAAAAAAGTTCCATTCAACTTTAAGGTCAAATTCACTTTCTAAGGTCAAATTCACATAGATTGTAAAAGCTTTTACAATTTTTGTACTGCCCTGCGCAACCATCAGTGAATATATGTAATTTAGACAGATTGGAAAATTTTTTGATAAAGAAATAATTCAAACCTTTTCAGAATCCCTCTGTTGTATATTTTTTTACACTGATAGATATTGGTTATTTTCATTATAGATATATTATATATATATACAATCTGCATATATATATATGAAATATATATATATGAAATTGTTAATTTGTTAAAATTTAAATAAAATTTACCAATAAATATTGTTTTATAACTGAACTTTTTATAAACTAGTTATTATAAACTTTTACAAAATATAGTTGTCAAAATTTTAAAAACAAATGCACATCAATATCACACTTATTCAGTTTTTATATAAAAACAAAACAGGATGTTTTTTTCAGTTGTTAAGATCAAATAACTAAGTTATCATATAATTAAGACTTCCTTAAATATAACAAAATTTTTTTTTTTTTTTTTTTTTTTTTTAAGGAGTCTATAAACTAAATATAATATTTTACAGAATTCTATTTGCATTTTTTTTAAAATAATTTCTTCAAAAAGTAATAAATCATTGAAACTAAAGCTCCATATGTTTCAGTTGTTTTTCCAGTTAGATTTTTTGTGCCTAGTAAGATTATAAGCAGTTGAAAATATTAACAGCAAAAAAAAAAAAATTTGACAGGGGTGTTTTGAGATATTGGGCCCCAAAGTTGGTTTATAGAAACTAGATGTTTTATTAACTTTTAAGCATGTTCCTTTTATATTTGAGCATTTTAAGTACTTTTATTGAATTCAGCATCAAAAAAACATTATATATGTTTATTTTCATATTTTTGCCATTTTTATTTCTTATTTTTTTAAGAAAAATGTTTTTTCAGAATGTTATGAAAACCGGGTTATTTTGGGAAACCAGGTCAATATTAAAATTGCAGTATCTTGTCAACCGCTCAACATTTTTAGCTGAAATTTTATGTGTTAACTTTTCTTTTTAAGATGCAACAGCCAAAGAAATTTTTAAAAAATTTGAGGACCCATGGTTCAAAATTTTCTAAATTTTGGGTGATTTGATGCGGAATTACCCATATATCGTTTTATTAAATAGAGTTTAACGTGTTTCTCATTTAATACGTTATGCACTTTTTCCCTATTTTAACATGATTTATATGTCACATGTCACGTGTGTTATGTATAATCTTTTATGTTACAACCTTTTTTTACGCTCATGACTTCTTTTTTAACCATAACGCGAAGAAGTTTTATTTTTAAATTTTAAACTACAGTAATTAATGCAACTGTAAGCGTTTGTTTTCTTTGTGCCTTAAATTGTACCCAACAATTCTTAACGCTATTTTAAAAAAGAAAATCAATGTTAAAATTCATTCAAATATTAAAAACGTTTTGGAGCCATTTTGATCTGCAGAAAAAAAACGAGACAAAATGAAGACGTTCTCTTAGACTACTATCTTTTAAAGGCGGTTCTATAGTTAGATTAAAAAGACATATAGGAAAAGTTCATAATTTCATTTTTCAAAAAGGGGGAAGAGTCAGCTAATAAATAATATTGCATTCAATCAAATTTAAATGATAAATGAAATGTTACTGGGTAAAAAGCTTATTTGTTTTACAGCTGCAGATAGATTTTCTATAAAAGGAATAAGAAAATCTGATGAAGTTTGCGAGTTGCATCGAGAAAAAGACTACCTTTCCCCAAAAATTCAAATAGATGTCATGACTCTTATCTACAATTATAATAAGGAAGTCGTTAAAAAAAAAAAAAAAAAAATTTAAAATGAAAGAAATTGGATTCAAACTTTTAGATAAATAGATAAATATTTTTATATAAATAGATTTAGATAAATATTCAAAAAATTAAACTTTAAATATTTTTACTTCATTGGAAGATTTATAATCTTGAATTAGAAAGACTGAAAAGGTTGTTTAAGTCTAATGATTTATTTAATCAAAAGTTGTCAGCTGATACACTTTGTTCTAGATATGATGATCCTTCGGAAATGGTAAAAAATAGGCAATGACTTTCTTACTTTTTAAAAGTAAGATGATAATAACATTCAATTTGTCAATGAAGGAGATCTTTAAAAAAAATTTTTCACTTTAAAACATCATTCCAAAGATCATTTTGTGAAAGGACTAAAACGAAATTTGGATTCAAAAGGAATTTAATGTTGACCATGATTTAAATTAATCAAGATCAAAAAAGTAGCAAAATCCACAAAAATTTTAGCATCTCCGGTGAATTTAGGATTAGAAAAACTAATGGTGTCTGATGTCTTAAACTTTTTTTGATTGAAAATTTAGCAAAAACCTTAGGTTCTAAAACGATTGAGGTTCTGAAATGATTTTTAGAAGAAATGCAATATTATTGATAGCTTAAGACATATTGATCTTATGCTTAAAGAACTTGATGTTAAAGAAAACTGTTTAGTCAAGGAATGGTCTGATTAAAAGATTGCTCGTAGAAAGAAAAAAGATAATTATAGAAGGAAAAAAAGGTAATAAGATTTTCTTCTAAAGTTTTGGATGATGATTTATTTTAATACTATGTTTGATAAAGTAGCTACAGAAAGTTGATAATGTTGTTATTAACAATGGCAATACTTGCTACAAGTGAGTGGTCTGAATTAATAGCTGACCAATGAAAAAAAGTTTATCAAAAATAAATAAAAAAAATAGTTCAAATCTGCATATAGAATTTCATTTGTTTGAAGCTACTCACAAAAGATCACAATTTGTTTTAAATTTGCTCTTTTGACTAATAAAAATTTTCGGTAAGGTAACAAATTCTTCCGCTATTCCGAGAATAGAAAAATTCCAGAAATTCGTACCCCCAAACATTACTATCTTGCTGTTACTCAGACTTGATCATGTGGTTCTTGTTTTTCCTGCTCTCAGAACTATTGCTAAATGGATTGCTTGGCATGTTGTTGGCAACATCTGTTTCCAACAACATGAAGTCTTACAAAGCAAAATTATTGCTTCCAAGTTTAGCGTTCCATTTCTTTCAAAATATGGGCTCACCCCCCTTTTATTGTTTTTGAAAACTATCAGTTTCAGATAATTTTGGGGGTATTTTTTAGGAAGGATGAATAAAAAAAAAATCAGTTGTTGCCATGGTTACTAATTCAAAATGAAGAACGTCAATTCATGGAATTTTATAATGCTAACTTCGTCAGGTTTGTAAATTATTTTTCTATCAAACTTTCTACCATTTTTCAGTAACACTAAATACATGCAATAAGCCTTAAAAAATCCAACTTTATTTCTTTTAACCTTTTCAATATTTCAAACCTTATCAAATTTTTCTTTAAATAACGATATTTATTTTTATAAGTAGAAACTAAAAACAGAAAGCATTTAAGTCATTTATACCTCGACTTTTATATTCGTTACATTTATTTTGTGATAATCGTAATAGATTCTACAGAACATATTTGTCTTGTAATAAAAATACACGCCGAAAATGTGTAGTGTGGATGTTGTAGTGCAGTTAGTTGTTATTTTTTTTCAAACCTAAATGGAAGCAATCCTAAAGATAATACTTTACCGAATCAGATATAATTATATAACTTTTAAGAAAGTGTATTTGAACATCGGAGACGTAATACATCCATTACGCGGGCGTAATGGATGTATTATTTACATAAATGAAATAATAAAAATAACTTTGTTTTTTTTTGCGAACCATGCTCGTTGCGCATTGTTACAAATCTTTTGAAACAATAGAAATTTGATTCTCTTGAAATCTGTTGGATTCGTCGAAAATATTTGATCTCGTCTAACCAGTCACATCAACTTCCTTTTAGTTATTCAAGATAACAGCAATAGAACCAACTTTTAAGCTTAATTTTGGATAGCTAGACATTCTGAATATTTAAAGAAATAACGCTGATGATGATATAAAGATTGAGACCATTTACTTAACTACTTGAGTACATGTATGACTAGAGATATAAAAAATAAAACAAAATATCAACAGGTTTGTAGCTATCTAGAGCACAATGGTTTCATGTCCAGAGAACTACTCCATCTACTATATTGCTGTAGATTTCCAGTTTATGAATATCATAGAAATTTTTATATGGGCTTGCTCCAACAAACACTATATCTCTTACTTTAAGTCCAATGGATTCCAATGTACTATACACTATATATATATATATATATATATATATATATATATATATATATATATATATATATATATATATATATATATATATATATATATAGTTAAAAAAATATAACGAATATAAATAAAACAAAGAAAAAAAATAGCTTGTCACAATTTTAAAGAATTTAGCAAAGCCACTTTATGGCAAACCGCAAGAATAACTAAGTATTTAAAGCTATATATAAACTAATTTTTATTTGATAAATACAAATGGGTCATAATGTGCTTTTTATGACAAATGAGATAATATATGAAATATGAAAAATGAAAACATGAAATCTCTGGCCGCATTTTGCGAGTAATAAATTTGAACTTTTTAAAACGCTTTGCTTTATCAAACACCAACTAAAAAAATAATCCATAGTGGAATATATATTATGGAGCTTATAGAGTAGTCGAGACAAAAAATGGCGATATATCGGAAAAAATGCTAAAAAAATAAACAAAGTTAAGGCTGATGAATGAAGGACCAAGGAGTTGAATGAAACCAGATCTTGAAAAAAAGTTTTATTTAAGCTTTTTTATATTTTGCTATACTTTTTTGAGTCATTTTAAAATTATCCCTACAGGTCTACTTTATCATTGACAGACTTTGTGTTTCACGAAAAAAGTTTCCAAGTTCACAAATGTTTATCTTGAAAAGATGTTGAAAA
Organism: Hydra viridissima; assembly: GCF_058129835.1. Taxonomy (NCBI): domain Eukaryota; kingdom Metazoa; phylum Cnidaria; class Hydrozoa; order Anthoathecata; family Hydridae; genus Hydra; species Hydra viridissima. Next base: position 34,221,414 of record NW_028324300.1, read on the forward strand.
TCTGTTCGTGCCGACAACTAATTTCCTTTACCTTAGTGTAATTTGTTTAGTAATTTGTAATTGCGTGAAGTAGCTACTTTATCCTAAACAGTCATATTAAAAAAATGCTATAAAAGTTTAAACTAATACCACGTGATCAGAGTTTCTGTTTTAAATCTGTCTGCAGCCATTTCAATAGATTTTTTGTTGACGGCGGAAAAGTTAGAGTTTTGTCGAAAACTCGCATTAGTCGCTCTTTTCTGCGGCCTCTTTGATATAAAACAATTTTACACGTCCATCTCTTATACATCCATGGTAACAACCTATTTACAAGAAAAGACGTGAATAATGTAACGTATGTCCGATTTATAAGTCTAATAATATGGGAACATCCGGCTTTTTTGGGGTTAACTAGTTTGTTTATACTCCAATAATCCATTATGAAAAATGGAAATCTGTTCGGCATTTTAAACACTTTAGACCAATGAAATTACAGCTCATAAGTATAAATCGCGTTTTACTTTAATAAAACACATACTCGAATTATTCAACTACACATCTTTGAAAACCGGACTGCTGCCTGCTTAAAAGGTTTTGTTTCTTGTGACTATCCAACCTGATGGTTTACCTTTGCAACAGTGAATATCGATTAATCAGTAACAACATTCAATGTGTTCTGTGTTTGTTATTCTATAAGATATTCGACGACGGTAGCTAGAAGATTCATCAATTTATACTGTACACTTGGAAAAACGTTTAAAAAGTAAAAGTTTGGTTTGTTTATCATATCAGCAGTAAGTTAGAAATTTCATCCACCATACTTAAGATTCAATGGGATAGACTAAAGACTTTTTGAATGAATAAGTCATTTTCAAGTTATTTATATTTTTGGTTTAAATCATAATAAATAGATAACTTAAATCTACTTCAGCCAACAACAGCTACAGTTTCCCGAACTTGGTAAAATTTTTAATACTTACAAGTATTACTTCTTATAATAATTTTGTCTTATAAAGTCAAAGAAGTAGCAAACATGTCAGTGATTGCCTCGATTCAGAACTGTATGGAATTGATCATCTCTGCTAAAAAGAACAAAGATCATGTCAACAAATATATGTGCATTCTGAAGCAGGTTATGAAAGCACTAAATGGCTTAGATTATAATTTCATGCGACATGCAGAGTTTTACCATGATTTGAAAGAGACGCTTAACAAGATTCAGAACCAAATCAACATCATGATGAACCGAACAAAGTTTGTTCAAATTGTAATGGCGAAGAGAGATAGTGTTGTCTACAATCAAATTCAACAACACATTGATAACATATGTGGTCGTATTGTTCTTGCTTCTGCTCAAAAGCAGCTAGCTAGGAGAGAAAACTCTATTCGATGATTGTTGAATTATTATTCATAATTTAATTTTAGTTAAGTTAATCTTATGTTTTTTTAAGTCTGAATTGACTATTATTTAATTTTTAGATAAAAAGTTTTTTAATTTTGGTGTTAATTAGATTAAGACTTTTTTTTTTTTTTTTTTTTTTACAAGGAAAGGTACTTTTTCAAATTTTTAAAATGAATTTGGTTAAAGTTTTGATTTCATATTTCTAAATATTTAATTGATTATGTCCTGAATTTCAAGTGATTGTTAACAATTTTTCAATTTTTTGTTTTAAATATTAAAAGAACTTTTTAGAACATATATTGTAGTAAATCAATGTTAAACAACAATCTTGTTTAAACATTTTTTAAAGATATATAATATTAGTCCATTTATAAGTTAATGGTATGAGGTATATTCTTCTAAGATTCTTGATAGCTATGTTTTGTTACCAAATCAAGAAAAAAGTACTCTATTAAGACTTTAGGTTCTTTAAGTGTTGTTTTGTAGAAGCCTGGCTTTAGCTTGTCTGATGGTCTCCCAGTATATATATATTATTTATAAAATAGCAAATGTCAAAAAAATTTTCAATTAAGTAAATTTTGATTATTCATATCATAAAAAAGTAAATGTTTAATATTAACACTTTTTCGAAGAAATGTGAATGGGCGCTGTGTATACCATTGAATAATTACATCAGAATATTATTTATTGAAAGATGAGTTGCGCCATATCCTCTGCGTCAACTAATTGACACTTTTTTTGCACGTGTTTGGTGGTCTGACAAATGAGCCAATTGTATTTAAGTACTTTACAAAAAAAGAGCTTAGTTACGAAAGATCAATCGCATATCTATTATCTGTTAATCGAATATCTATTCGCATAACTTGCGAATATAAATTTCATTGATCTGAAAGAAAAATCATTTAGTTTCACAAACACGAAGGGTTCTTGGTGATCATAAATTTTAAAAAATTTAAAGAAAAGGTTCCCCGAGAAAAAATTCTTACGACTAGTTTAAAGAGTTTACTGCCCTTAAAAGGTAAACTCCTCAAATATCCATCTAACCTATACTTTAATATCAAATCTTTTTTAATTTCTAGTGTTGTTGAAGTTGTGGGAATGCGGAGTTTACAAAATATTAAACCTGAAGTAAATCCGTGCAGAAATGTTTTTAACTTGATAATGTAAACTGTTTACTACGAGTAGTACTTTTTATTTACCATTTCTTAATGAGTAAAGCTAGCTGTTTTGAATATCCCCAGACAAACCTCTCCTTGAATTGAAATCTTAATAACAATATATTTATGGATGTCTACAATTTTAATATTTGTTCTAGATTTTCAAAAATAACAGAGAAATTAACAAAGAATCAGAAAGGAATCTAATAAGATTAGTAGTGACATTTGGTGATATAAGACAATATAGGAAAATCGTCGACTGTAAAATAAGGTAACCGAATGGCATTATCGCTGGCGTAGTTTTATTTTATGTAAAATGGGAATTATTTCACTGCCGATGACTCCTCTTGATCTAACGCAGATGACTCATAATAAACAAATTTTGATCAAACAAAAACCTTGATCAGACTGTTATAAGTGTTGTTTATTAATGGTATTATTGTCAATCAGCTGCAATGCTACGATTTCTCTTAAGAAGCAACTGTTTTTTGTAAGGACTAAAACTGAAATATTTAAAAATTAAACGTTTTTTATTTATAAAGTTAAATAAGCTCGGAAATTCAAGAAACATTTTAGCTAAACATATCCAAAACTTTGATAACATACAAGGCTGAACTCAACAAAAATATAAGAAGCAATAGGCTGAATGCAAAACATTTTGCCAACTACCTTCCTTCTTAGAAAGTTTTTTCAATAAAAATTTATTCATCAAAACAGCATCAATATTTCTGTTAAACAACTAACTCTGTAATTCAATATATTTGGCCAAGATCAACAAGACTTTTTGTCGGGTGTTTCGGTTTCCAGCTAAAAGTGTGATAATTTTTTTTAAAAAAACTATAAATAAATGTGACGAGTTTTTAAAATGGCATTTGTAGTTTGAATTTAAGTAAAGATTTGTTTACTCATAAAAGTTGTTTTGTTAATGTATAGTTTCATTAGAAGTCATAGAAACTGAAAAAACACATTGATTGGTATCTGAATCAATTTAAAAAAGTGTTGAAATTCTCTGCTTTGCTTTAAAATGTAATAACTTTTACGTAATACATTAAGTACTTGAAAAAAATAATAATAAACGACTAAAACTATGCGCTTAGTATCTCATGAAATTGTTTGTTGCAATTAAAAAATTAAAATTAATAATAAAATAACCTGTTAATAAAGCATTTTTGTGATTATTTTAAATTTTTATAATATTGCGAATGGGAATTTAATAGACGGATATACAAATCATTTAAATACACAAAATAGCCTCATAAAATCAATAGCTAATAAAAGTTGGCAAATAACTCGATGAAAGCTTGACACTTCAAATTGCAATTAGTCAGAAAAAAAATTAATCGCACTTTAAATAAAAAGAAACTAACTCTTTGCCGAATTAACTCTTTAAGCATTATTGCTATAAAATTAACGCCGTTAATTATTTATCATAGCATTACATATACCTTTTTTCTTTTTTTTCTATGGTGACACGTTCCAGTGCGTTTATACAAATTTTACTTATGTAATTTAATTTTAAAAATTTAAATAAACACATTTTAAAAAGTGTTGCTTGTTTATATTTAGGAAAAAATGCGCCATTAACCTTCAATTAAAGAACGTTAGGTAACGTTTCATCATCATAGCTATATCTTTCATTTATACTAAACCCCATTTCTTTGAAAAGTTGGATTTCTATTTTTTTTTTGCTTGTTTTTTTTTCTTTTTTTTTTTCGTTTTCCGTAACTTCTCTGAGCAAAATTACTCAAAACATTTTTTTTTTGTCTTAATGACAGGGACATGACAGATATTCTTAAGTAAAGTTTGAACCTCTACTTATTCTAAAGTAAAGTAGGAAAGTTGCAAGTAGAGATTCGAACCAAAAAAGCATGAAGAAGGAGTATTATATTTCGAAAAACTTGTGTAGATGCCCCATGTTGTGTATGTGAATGAAACAGGTTTAAAAGTTTCTATTCATAATTTATAATATCCTTTTAAATAGTTTATAGGAATGATTTAGGACACATTTTTCCACATTTTTTTCTTCGCCATTTTAGATGCATATGGCTTGTCACAGGTTACATGTTATCTAACATGAAGTGGTTTTGGAAGAAGAATTAAGTAAACAAAAACACCAAAAAGCTTCTCTAAAGATGATTATAATGCTGAGAGCTTCAACCTAAAACCTTTTCTCTGGAAAACCTCTGCTGCAATCTGAAAGATGTACAGAAATTTCTATCATTTGTTAAGTAAGTTTTGTTTTTAAGTTTAGATTTTATGCTTAAACTACTTTTTAAAAAAAGTTTCCTAAAAAATGTAAATTTTGAGTATGAAATAGTGTTTAAACCATTTCTTAGACATTTAACATACTCTGTAATTTACAGTCTTTAATCATTAAAGTTCAAACCCTATGCCCGATATTAAAAAATGGTGGGAAGGAATGCTCCTTAGCTGCAGTTTAAAAAGACTATTATAAAAAGTTTTTTCTAAAAAAAAACGTTTTCAAGGTTTGAGTTACTCTACGACCTTGTTGGATTGACAAAATGATTTCAAAATATTGAGAAAACTCTCAAGCGAGATTTTTTTAAACAAAGTTGAATGGAAATTTATTTGAAGTTTTGAATTCAATTTGATGCAAATAGTAACCTTCGTAGTTTTTTTTGAATAGATACTTTTATTCAAAAAATGCCGCTATCAATAAGTTTTAAAGTCGCATGAATTAAATGGATCGCATAAATTATACAGAGGTTTTTTTTTTTTTCAGTTTTTAAGGAATCTCCAAAGGAATTTCATTGACGTGAAGTTTTTTTTATCTTACAATATGCTATTTACATAAATATGCTATTTATAATAAATATCGAAAATAACTACGTTTACATATCGCAATATTAGTACAGTGAGTTGAACTGGTTTAATTTTTTGATCAAATCGAAAAAATTTTTGATTTAGTAAATTTACTTTATGGGATATCAACTTAAACAACACGAGTCTTTCAGCCTTTTTTTTAATATGATAAAAATGCGTGATGCTTACGATGCTTATAGTTTTATCTAAAAAGAAAGGAAAAAATTACGCAAAATGAAATAAACTAATTCTTATGAATTAACTTTAAAAGAAATGAAATGTATTAGCCGATGAGGTCAATATCTATATAATAATATGAAATGGGTCATCCATATATTACGTCACGCTTCAAGGGATGGGGGGGGAGGAGTTTGTGTTGGTGTATGATTGCTTACGGAGCAGTTTCTAAAAATCGTCTGCTCGCTTTTTTTTGTTTTATGTACTGCTGCCTTGATTGCCTCTAAAAGAAAGTTCTTTGTTCGCATTAAATTATTATAATTTTTTTAAACTATTAAATCTATATGAAATAGAAAGGAGCAATTTGTGAATATTATTAGAAAGACATTTCAAAGCTTATTGTCATGCAAAGTAATAGCAAAGTAAATATTCTTCCGAAGTAGTAAAAATCAAAGACGTTTTATTTAACTGCTAGTTTTTAGCTTCAAAAATATCACTTTTAGCCCGTCGGCTAAAATGCCAAAGAGACCTAATCAAATCTAGTTGAATGCTCTGAATCAAATGCTCCATCCAATGTAGAGCCTATCGAAGTTGATTTAGTAGCCGTAGAATCTAAAGTAACCACATCAAGGACTGAGTATTAGAATTTACAACCTTTGCAGGTAGAAAAAAAAAAGCTCAAGATTCAAGGTGGATTGACTGAAAATGTTTTGTGGATTGACTGAAAATGTTTGGTGGATTGACTGAAAAATCGCAAAAAGTTATAAAAACATGCAATAGTTTTATATCGCATAGTTTTAAAAATCGATAGCCTATAATCGTGTTCATGAATATGATAGCTGAAAGAATAGCTTCTGAATGTCGGCCAAAATGGGGGGCTTAAAATACTTTTTTGGTTGCTACCGATGTAAATCATCTTGATGATTTATTGCATTTATCGGAGTGCATCTTCTACTATATCCTAAATCTTATATTCGCACTTGAAGAATACACAGTTGTTATCATTTCTAATACACAATGCGAATTTACCAATAAATTTCATTGTTAAGTAAACTTTTAAATTGCATTTACTTAAAACAGCAAAAATACGTTCGATATATTGGTCTTATATATACTCTTATTTATTTCTTTACAGCTCGGCTTTCAAATAAATTTAAGTAGAACATATCTTCATTAAAATCCTATAAGTAGGACATCGCTTGGAAACATAAGACATAAAAACTGTCCCAGTGTCCAGCTGATTCAATCACAAAGTGATGCACATTTACACCGATAAGAAATTCTGTACATAAACCACACATGCATCACTCCTAGGTCCATATGAAGTTTTTTTCTTAGCCAGGTTGACAATCCAGGATATTAAAAAGAGTTTATATAAAAAATATCTTTTTATATTTACATATACTATTTCAGGTGCCGATTGCTCTTTACTTTATTTGACTGCTGCAAAAAACTAGACCCCTTTTCTTATGCATATATCATTATCAGTCAACACAAATTGATTCAATCAGTATATGCTGCTATTCAAGTACACCAACATGGTTTAGGAAAACCAATGGTTAGGATATACTCTGGTCCCTTTTAATTGCTCTGGTCCCCCTTATTTACCTTTAGCAAAAGTGGTTGGGGGGAAGAGGAGCTAAAAGTTTGTGATGTACTTTAAAAGGGAGATGGGAGGGAGGTTGGTGAAAATGATACGACTGGTTACAAAAGAGGGAGGGGTCAAAAATGGTAAAAAATTGTGTGACGTAATATTAAATAAATAAACGAATAAATCAACGAATTGCACTTAAAATGATTTTTTTACAGTAAATTAAGCTATAACAAAAAATATATAAAATAATAAATATATATAAAATATTAAGAATATAAAATTTAATATCACACTAAAAAAAATTTTATATATTTAACTTTTTGTTTTTACCTTTTTTTTATTTTAAATTTTAGAACTTTAGTTTTTCATATTTCCATTGTCATTGACATGCTGACACGGGGCTTTTTACCACATTTTTTTACAAATATGTATTTAATTAGTAGAAGCGCTTTGGGGTTAAGTGACGTGGATTTCTTTACTCTGATATGCAGTTAACGTTTTCCAAAAACTTTAATCAACGTAAAAGTTATTTGATCACACGTTTAAAAATGAAATAAAAAATAAAATATTAGTGATAAATAATAAATAGTTACAAAGAAATGCCCATTCAATCTTTTGGACGAAAAGAATTAATAAGTCATGCTTATTCGCCGGGTAAAGCAAATAGATACAAGTTCGTGGTTTTACATTGTTAAACAAAAAATAGTTACAACTTCATAATTCATGTATTTACATCGAGTAAAAAAAAATTGCATGAATTGCTTCAATCCTGATGTAAACAGTCGATGTCTTGCTTACGCTAAGTTTTTTTTAATGGTAAAATAAACATTAATATTCGAGTAATTCAGAGCTGTATTCGGTTTCTTGACTGCATGGTAAGTGATTTCAAAAAATTTTTTGCTACCAAAAAAAATTTTAAAACACTGTAATTGAATCAGTAGTTTACAAAAGATGCTCGACGTTTAAAGAAAAATTAAATGGATAAAGAGAAATTTGATGAAATTACTAATGAAATGATCAATACTGGATAGGATTTTTTGATATTGATGAATTTTGATAAATCGAGTAAAAAATACTCAATTCCACCAGTTGAAGCCTTAGTTTCCCCTATTACACTTTTAAAATGCGTCGTTTTTGAGGAAAGTGCTACGAAAATTTACGAGGTTTTTTGAAAATAATTTCGATCTTAAATAAGATAAAGCTACGGTGCAAATGGCTATTGAAAGTATAAAATGCTTGCAAAAGTTTTAAAAGCTTTTTTTTGCAAATCAACGGAATTATCGCTAATCATGGTTAAACTTTATGCCACTTTTGTGTTTTTCCAAAAAAAGATTTCGAATTATTTTAAATTAACTATCAATAGTTCAGTTGTAATTTGTAAAGGTATATATAGAAAATGAAATAACGTACAAAGAACTCGAATAAAATCAAAAATAATGTTCAAATAATTCAAATAAAATCAAAAATAACTTGAAAAACAATATTTATATTTGAAATTTTTGTTCTATGTATACACTTATCAAAAACTATTTAGGCTCCTATGGATTACGAAAACCGATATAATTTTCCTTTGAGCTCACCAAGCGTCGTAGAATTAATTCACAACAAAGCAAGAAACAGCAACAAACCAAATCGTGTGATCATCAACGTGGGAGGGACAAAACATGAATGCTACATCAGCACCATTCAAAACTTTCCTGACACACGATTGTCGTGGATTGCTGAAACTGCTTTAAAGAATGCAGACTTTGACCCAGAACAAAATGAGTTTTTTTTTGATCGTCATCCGGGATGTTTTCAGAATATAATGAACTATTGTCGAACGGGGAAACTTCATTGTCCAAATGACGTTTGTGGTCCTTTATTTGAGCAAGTAAGAAAAAGAATAGTTTGCTAACCTTACAAACTGAAAATTTTAATTAAAACCCATGACTTTTAAACGTCTTCTCTTTTATTAATTAAAGTATGTATTTTTATTAAGGAACTCATTTTTTGGGGTGTAGATGAGCAGATGATGGAACCATGTTGCTGGAGTAACTACACCCAGCATCGTGACGCGCACAAAAACCTGAAGATGTTTGACTCGCTTATTCATAAAACAAAAGAAGCGAGTGAAGAGGAAATAGAAGCACTAAAGTTAAAATACAAAAACATGGCTCCATGGAGACAGCTTTTAAGTAAAGGAAGAGCACATTTATGGGATATACTGGAAGAACCTTTTTCATCATTTTCAGCGCAGGTTAGTTTATATAGCTGTAATCCCCCCCCCCCCTTCTTTCCCTTCTCTAAAATTTTTACTCAGAACATCTTTTCCTGCATTGTTTTCATTAAATCATAAAATTATTTGATTAATTTAAAGTTTTGTGTACAATTACCATATACATTAGTACCTAAACAAATCGTTTGCCTAAGTAAGCAAGTAAGGGAGAGCAGCTAAAAAAAACATTTTTGAGGCTTCTGAACTTTTCAAGGTATTACGTTTGAAGTAAACAAAGTTTTGCTATTGTGAATATTTTTGCTATTTTCTCCACTAATTTTCTACTTTTGCCCCCTTATTTATTTGGTTGTGCATCCCCTAAAGGCAGTGTTTTGTAAACCGTATTATATAAGAAAAGTATTACTAAAATATTACTTATTAATGTAAAAAAAAAGAAAATCACTCTACACTGCTTAACATATACCAAAGCCCCACCTACACCAAAGTCAATTTTAAATACAATGCCTACACAAAAGGGATTACTATGTCAATTAAACAAATGCTTTCAAAAGTTATCCAAGGACGGTTTTATTGAAATTAACAATCGCTTTAATAATTTACGGCCGAAAACGGAACAATATCGAAGCAAGAATAGCAGTTTTTGTGGAATTTCTTTTTTTAGGTAACTGCCCTTGTGTCGCTATTGGTAGTTATTGTTTCTGTTACAACATTTTGCTTGCAGACAATGAAACATTTTAATAAACACAAAGCTCTATTTTCGAAGCTTGAGTACGGGTACTGTGTGGTATTTACGCTAGAGTTTTTATTACGTTTGGCTAGTTGTCCGTCACTAAAGAAATTTTTTAGACAGCCCATTACATATATCGATCTTACATCAACGATGCAGTTTTATTTATCGTATCTACTGAATACATCGGCAGTGGACTTTTTGTTTGCTTCACGGCTTGTTCGTCTGCTTCGCTTATTTCGGTTTTTTAAGAAACTAAGCGGTATGCAAGTCATAGGACAAACCTTAAAAGCAAGCTTTAACGAGTTAATGTTGCTGACACTAATTTTCATGATACCAATGGTTGTTTTTTCCACGTTAGTATATTATGCTGAAAAGGTTTGTGCCCTTATATTTTGTATACTTACTTTGTGAACTGGTAATGAACGGGAATTAAGATTTTCTTAGTTTCAAAGATCTTGGTCTATAGTTGAAAAACAAACACTTGAGATCAACTTGTTTACTTTGACATATTTACTTTGGCATTTTGAGTTTTTTTGGTATTTTGAGTTCTTTGATTATTTTAACCTACTTCTTCTCCCTCAAATAACAGAGCTAAAAAATGAATAAATAAATTTCTTCTCGTTCAGAACTTCTCAACTAAAACCGACTTTGAAAGCATCCCAGAATCTTTTTGGTGGGCGATAGTTTCCATGACCACAGTAGGATATGGTGATATGGTATCTTCCAGATTTTTTTTTTTATAAGAGAGCAAAATTTGTCGTTACAAAAGTTAATGCTGTTCTATGTTAATTTATGTGTGGGTTATTTTTTGCATAGGTGCCTCGTTCTGGACCTTCGAAGGTAATTGGTGCAATGTGTGCTTGTTGCGGTATATTGATTGTTGCATTGCCAGTCTCTGTGGTTGGAAGAAATTTTGCTTTATTTTATTCGTATGCTCAAGCGAGAATTAAACTGCCCCAGCGAAAAAGTCCAACTCTTATATCGGCTGATAGAACATTAGTTAATAACGACAATGCAGGTAAGCAGAAGCTTGTTTTCGGCCAAAACAAGTTTAAAAAAAATTATCTTTGCTCTAGACTATTGACAAATAGTTAAGAGATAAACAACTTACTGTGTGAAAAGGGAAAAAAAAAATTAAATCAAACATCAGTTATTTTTTTGTGTATTTTTTTTGAGTGTATATAAAATTGATTTACTTTGTTGGATGAGTAATGTTCAATTCGTTTAGTATATGAAGCAGGTTTAAAAACTCTCTCAGTCGTGAAGAAGAAAAAAAGAGGTAAGTGATCTTATTTTCTTCAATAAATTACGGCTAAGCACTATTAGGTTTAAAAACTGTTAAAAATTGTTAAAAACTGGCAAACATAAAAAAAACAAGAATAAAAAATATTGCGATGAATCAAGACGAATATATACTTAGTGTTTCCTAAAGGGCTGGTTAAATTTGAATTTGTTCTCATAAGAACTTTACATATCATTTTTAAGATTTTCAAATTTTCAAATAAGTGTTCCCGTTTTGCTGGTACTTTACTGATTCAACCATTTTTTCAAATAATTTTTTCCCCTTTTTAAATCATAAAAAAAGTTTTCTTTATAGCCTTTGATATTTGTTAACTTCTTGTTTTAAAAATGTTTTTATTATTAATAGTGTTTTTGTGTCCTAATATTATTGCATGCATATCACATACACCACAAAACACATCACATTTTTCGACTTTATATGCATCACAAATATGTCGCGCAAGGTCTGTCGTGTAAATTCTAGTTTTCAATAAAAAAAAATCTACAATTAATCAGTAGAAGATGGCCATCAAGTATAAAATTCGTGTGGTGATGTTATGTCTGCACTATCATTGAAATATTATCGTATTTCACATTATCATCTTCATTGCGATAATCAGTACCAACATGTTAATCGTGACGTCTGCAGTCATAATTATCTTAATTATTTGAATTATATTGCAATAAAGATCTTCTTTCCGAAATACTTTTTTTTTAGAAGAAGTGAACACAGAACCTGTCATTCAGGATCCGGCATCAGTAATGCTTAAGCTAATGGTGCCTCAAAAGCACGGACGACGCAATGCATACACACCTCCCATTGAACCGCGGCGTTGTAAAACTGATCTGCGAGCCTTAACACCAATTGGCAGCCATTCAGAAATTTCCATACGCACACAATACAATGATAGTATTGCATCTGAGCTTGATCAGCCAGAGCCTATCATCAAATCAGATAGTTTAGAAAACGAAATGCGATCTCAACTATGCGAATCACCAACTGTCAACTGTAACAACGATGGCTCTGCTTTATTTCATTCGCAAAGCTACGAACACTTCATTAACCCTTACAAATCTTTACGTAGTTCTAATTTGCGGCAAGTAAAATCTCTTCAAAATATAAGTAATATTAGCGAGGTAGAAACAAACGAAAATAAATCATTTTCCCAGCGTCACACTTCCTCGCACACAAAATTAATTGATCAAATCGATTAAAGTAGTTAAGATTTGAAAAGGTTTTAGGGCTCCAAGCTTACCAGTCGTTTTTGATTCTATTGCCTCATGACAAATGTTTGCAATAGAAACTATATGCAACAAATCTTCCGAGGAAAACGAGTCAAAAATAAGCTTGTTATAAATAAATATCTGTTTTGCTCCAGATAAAGGCGTATACAACAATTTTAAATGACAGTTAATTACTTTTTCGCAAAAAAAAAAAAACTATAATATTTATTCCAACTTTTATATATTCAGTTGTTTGTTTTTTTTTTTAAGAAAAACGGTAGAAATAAAATTTCATTCATTCTTTGTGTTTGAAACGGACCATCTTTTAGGTCGTCAGTCAACAGGTTTTTCTTTTTTTTTTAAAAAAAATACATCTGGTCTAGTTGTTACGCAAGATGAATAAAAGAACAGAAAACGTCATAGAAGCAGCTTTTTGTATGTTCAATGATCATTTTGTTATTATCTTAGGAATTTAAACTTACATATTAAAAAAATTTTAAAATCCTTTCTCTTTTTTCAAGCGTTAGAAAAAAAGTTATTTTTGTAAAATATCTTTAGGAGTAATAAGAATATTGCTAAAGTGATAAAAGTATCGCAGCTACGAAATAAGAAACATGGGTTGGACCAATAAATAGGTAAATCAACATTTATAGAACTAGGATTTGAGAAATCGAGAACTTACTCCACTACAACCACGAGTCAACTCATCCTTGCACTTTATACTGGGCTATTCAAAAAACCATTTTTAATAGTTGCTTAAAAGGCAACAAATAAATTCCCTGATTTGACTGTGCTCAAAGATTTTCTGGAAAATAAATAGCATGCTAATAAGAGGAGATGGTTGTGTTTGAGGATCCTTGCAAACAATTACCTGCCCTTTCTGAACCAGTGCTTATTACTAAGTGAAACCGTCTGACATTACTGCAACTACAGAGGTGCCCTAAATGCAATAAACTCCATTAATACTTATATAACATCAATAAATCTTACACATGCTCACAGAAAATAATCAATAAATCTGACAGATACGCCTGTTAAAACAAATAAATCTTACAATCTAGATCATCACTGTTTGATTTTTATTTAGTTCTAATAAACAAAGTTTTATTCTGAAACAATCTTTAAATCTTGAAAGTCACCTACTGACTCGTCTTTATCATTAGAAATAGTTTCAGACTCATCTATGATTTTTTCAGTCACAATCTTGCCTGTCCTCCTCTTTTTCGGTTCTTTCCCTTTAGAATTATCTTTTTTCTACTATTTTTCTCTTTCTTTCTTCTTTTCACTTTTGGATTTCTTCATCTATCTGTTTTTTTCTGTATTTTTATTTTCTTATCCTTTCTTTTTGCTTTCCGCTTCACTGCCACTGCCACACTGCTTTTAACGTTTTTCTTTTTTGTTTTTCTTTTCTTTTTTCTTATGGCTGTTCTTTTATCTTTTTCTGCTAGTTCATCATTAAACAGGTGTTTATTCATTAAATGGTCGATAAATTCTTTTCCATAGATCAGTGGGAAGAGTTTTTGTGATTTGAGAGCTCTATTTAAGAACAGACAACTGAAGTTGATCCAGTTGAACCTAAGTCGGAGAGTTTTGAAAAGCATGAATTTGAATGCTATATGAGAAGTCATGCTTTTCAAAACTCTTTTGTGCAACTGCCAATAATCTGTACAAAGGCTCATCACTATTATAACCCTCTTTAAGTCTATACTATATTAGTCTGAATGCTGTACTAAAGTCCTAAAACGTTTTTGGATATGTTCCTTTGTTGCTAAAGCTCATTTTTCCTTCATTTTTTAAGTGATACGGAAGAAGATTTACCAATAGTGCATTTAAAATTTTTGTTCCACTTCTCTGCAAACTTGCTATAAGAAAATTTTGTTTTCCAGTTGCGGAACTTGATCATTTGCTGTACAGTTATATTAAGTATTAGAAATATATGAAGTAAAATAAAAAAATAAAAAAAAGTTAACTACATCATCCCTTCCCTAACACTAATTGTTATGGAAGGGATAATGTAGTTAGGTGCTTTGACAGTGAATTTCAAGAAAATTGTATATTCCTAATTTTTTCAAACTTGACACACGGTGAAATTTGTAACACTAGAAAGCAATTTTTTGAAAAACTTTTATCATGATTTTTTCCGTGTTTTTTGAAGGGGCTGGTTCTCAATTTTTAATTGGTTCTTTTCTACCATCGATCGTTGTAAATTTACAACGATCGATTGTGGAGAAGAAAAAATTAAAAGTAAATTTTCTCTGATTTTAAGTATCAATGCAGTTATTTAAACTCCATTCATATTTTTTACATTTCCTTTTTTGAGATTGATTCATAATATAGCAAAATGTAACCTTTTATGATACGGCGAAAAGATTATTCAAAGAGCTGTTCTTTTTCTAGGGTTGTGGGTATGTTATCGTCACCTCAAAGTAAGAACACATCATCTCGAACTTATATCAGTTTTCATATTAGAGCATAAAACCACTCTGTTCCATATAAATTTCACTAATAATTACTATATTTATATTTATCAGTTACTTAACAAATTGTTAGGTTAGAAAAAAAACTAGAAATTAGTAACTTTTTCTACTTGAGGGGGATGCATGGCCTACTTAAATACACGGCCTTCTTTACTGCTTAAATCGAAAAAAAATAGAAGGCCAGTTTAAAAATCGTATATTCGGCCGGATGGACAAACTTTCTCAAATTAATTTTGATTATCGCGCTATAAATTTTCAGTATGTATATCTGGCACAGGATAAAAAATTTTACGTTAGCTAGCTAAATCTTAACTGCTAAATTTCAATAAACTTAATTGTGAATACTTAATTGTGGCTTCTTTTTAGTATAAGATAATGGTTGCACCTCTAATTATTTCTGTTGTAAAGTAGTCTCAGTTTTTTGTTTTCCAAACTACAATGATTTGAGAAAGATATGAGTTATATTTTGCAATAGAAATTTTGGGACTGTCAAGTTCTGTGCATGAAATAAAAATATACAAATTCTCAAAAATAAGCTTCAAAAGTATAAAAAACTCTAACACAAACTGATTAAAAGTGAAACAAAATATTTTCATTTTTCTCTCTGTCTTTTTTTAAATGCAACTATGTTATCTGCAACAATTGAATCCCCGACTCTCTTTCTGGTGTTATTAAAATAAATATTTGAAATAACAGTGTGTATAATTTCTTTTCCATGACTTTGATGGTTTGAACATAAAAATGGTTGATACCCTTCTCTACTGCCAAGAACTAACTTTGCTGCTTTACGGTGTTGCATTTGAGACTGATAAATAACATCAAAAATGTGATCTAGCATAGCAAAACTGTCACAGACATATTCTAAAAGCAGTACTGATGGAGTTGTTAGCCCACCTCTGGATAATATATTTAAATAATTATAATCATTTAACTCCTGTTGACAATTTTGAGTACAAAGCAATTTGCAACATACTCCAAACTTCTTAATCAATTTTTGGCAATAAAACCAGCAATATAACTGGCAACTTCACGAGAATCATCCGATAAAGTCACACAATCAAAATCTCTTTCTTTAATCTGCTCCATTAAGGATCTAACATGTTCTATATCTTTATCAGCATTGATATCATTTTCAAAAATGTCAATTCCTTCTTTTATCAAACTTTTTATTTGGATTATACTCTCACTATAAATGACATCTTTCAAACTGACAAGGAATCTGCCACTGCTCATTTGACGGTATTGTCCATATCTTCTTTCTAAGGGATCACTTTGAAAACGAGCAGTCAATATAAATTTGTACTTATCTTCCAGCAGATCTTCAATTAATGAAGCATGACATAATAAAGTTCTTTGCAGTGCTGATGATGTTTGAGGAGATAATGTATATTTCTCAAAATTTGGAATTTTTGTGTTTTTCCATTTGTTTAACCAGTCAGCAAAAGCTCGAAAAAACTCAGGTTTTTTATCATTTATAATAGCAGCATTACCAAGAAAATTATTTAAAAACTGATTTTTTGAATTTGTAATTGTCCACCATTTATTGAATAGAGTTAAGAATGATGCAATATCTAAACGGTCAGGAAAATATGAAATTATTGCTGCTGCTGTAGTTTCATGGAAGATACCTAAGGCAACACTGACATTTTGCTTCCATTTTCCAGGATGGACAACTTTGTTATTTATATTTGGTGCTTTTTTTAAACTTGCATCCAACAGACTGTCCTTTTCTAATAAATCATGAAATATTTTCCATGATATTTCTCCTGATTGAACATGAATTTCATCTTTGAAAGCTGAAAAATTAAATTCTGGAAAAATTAATCTTTTTTTATTAAGTAAGTTGTTTCGAATATTTTTAATCAGATGCACTGTGTCAAAGAATAAGTAAACTTTTTGTGATAGTACATTAATAAACAAACCATCTTTTTTTTCACCATGCGTATCAAGTAATTTTGTAAAAGAAGAAACATTTGAAGCGTGATTGTCACAAACAACACCTCGAACATTAAAATTATTTTTTATTAAAAATTGAATCAGGTTAAGAATTTCAGACTTTAACCAGTCACTGTTCAATTTTACAATTGGAATTGCTTTGACAATACAGGAGATACTTTCTTTCAAACCAACTACCATGAAAGAGACAATGCTTCTATAACATTCATTTTCCTCACTAATCCCAATAACATTGCCACCAGAATATTCAGCACATTGTTGCAAATACATTTCATCAAAAATTATTATAAGATCTTTCGATAAGTTCCCATTTTCATGTAGCAACTTCAAAACTTTCATAGAATCTATTTCACCTGATTTAAGCTTGCCTAACAAAGATATAGATGGGAGTGGGAATTCCTTCAGCAGTAAATGATAAGTTTGCAGTGAAGTGTACCGCAACATTAATGCAAATTGAAGAACATTTGAAGAATAAATTTGTTTTTTTTTTATTTGGTGACTTTTGAGTTCTTCAAGAATAGAAGACAACTTTTCTTTTTCTGTACTAAAATGTGAATTGAGATTTTCCAGCATACTCCTTCTTTTTAACATACATTGGTGGGTTACTCTGAACCATGATGGTAAGGAAACTGGAAGATTTTTATAAAAAAGTTGGACATGTAAATTTTTGTCGATACGAATAGACTCAGCAACTTCAGGTATGTGTAGTTCATTTTGAATAATTCTATGGAACACAACACAATCATCAAATTTTGAAAATAAATATCCTGCTGGTGAATCAGCAGCTGAAAGGGAATCAACATCTTTAATAATATCTTTTAATAAAAATTTCTGATATTCATCTTCTTGAAATATTCTTTTAGCTGGTGATTTTCTTGGTCCAGATATAACTGGAAGAGAAGCAGTTGCTATGCTAGCAGGGTATATTGTAGGAACAGGCTTTAGGTTATACAGCAAACGAAATCGTTTTTCTGATGCTCCTTTATGTACAAACTTTTTCTCAAAGTGTTTTAAACAGATCACAGATGATTTTGTGACAGTCCAGAAATTTCTATTTACAAATCTAATCCATAACTTTCTTAAATCATCATCTTTTGGAAAACTGAAAACTGGAACTACTTCACCACCTAGATAATTGGAGGTACAACCAACAACACAGCATTTATTAACCATAATTACTATCTATTTATAAAAAGAAGCTATAATCAAGTATATGAGGTTTAGTTGATGTGAAGATATAGAAAACGCTGAAGTTTTTATCCTATGCCGGATATACTTATTTAAAATTTATAGCGCAATAATTAAAATATGTTAAGAAAGTTTGTCCATCCTACAGAATATACGTTTTTTAAACTGGCCTTCTATTTTTTTTCGATTTAAGCAGAAAAGAAGGCCGTGTATTTAAGTAGGCCATGAGTTCACATTTTCTGAATTCCACGGTAAATCATGATATTCATAAGACTTATGATATTATGGTAAATCATGATATTCATAAGACTTATGTATTTAAAAATAGTATATAATGTTATGCGTATAAGATATAAGTGTATATGATATTTGTATTAAGTTTTAAAATGCCAAAAATTTGTTTCAATGGATATCATTATTTGCATGAATTATAAATCAAAATTTTTTAAAATTTTTGTATTTTGATACTATATTTTGTTTATTTATCATGCTAAATTTTAATGGCTTTAGTGCGGAGCACAATATTGAATAGAAATTGGCCGGATGTTGGCTAGAAATTGTCTTGAATAAAAACAATTCAATCTTGATGTTTTGTATTAAGCTCGAAATTAATTTGTTTTCAATCTTTATCCGACTTACATTCGATCAAAATTGATTACAGCCCTATATGTAGGTTAAAAGGAAACATTTTTCTTTTTGGTCATTGGTCGCAGCGATGATCGCACATAACAGAAATGGTCTTTCTCCTGACCCTTTCACTTTAGATGTGATTAAATGATGGAAAATTCTTCAATCTTAGTTGTACTTGTTATAATTTTTATCATACTTATGTAATTATCATAATTATTATTATATTTACATAACTATCATAATTATTGTTGTACTTATATAATTATCATAATTATTATTGTACTTGTTACAATTATTAAGACTTAATTTGTATACAAATACATATCCAGAAGTGTGCATCACTTTTAATATCCTTTTTCTTTCTAAGATCCTTTTCATTAAAAGATTATCCTCTATATAGGTGTAGGCTATTCACCGTTAACCGAATCTTCATCGCCGGTTTGAGAACACAACACCCAACTTACGTTCTCATTTCAGCGATGAGGAGTTATGTAAGAAGTTTTATACAAACGTAGAACAAAAACTGGTGAGAGAAAATGTTAATTTAAGGCAATAGATTTCAGTAAACGACACTGAGGAAAGTAAGGGAAGGAAAAAAGAAGCTACAGGAGGCGTAAAAATTACCCACAAAAAAACAGAGAGAACTTTTTACACCATGAAAAAAATTATTGTTTTATGATTTAATTTAAACACATGATAAAATTAAAACACATTTTGTATTTTGATTACATTTACAAACTTATGAGATTATTTTTAAGGTGGCTTCACAGGAAATGTTTTTTTTTTAGTAAAATAACTTAAATCTGTTCTAAAATCAGTTTTATAAATTCAATTTAATGAAAATAACAATAAAATATAAATGCTTATTGAAAAAAAAAAAAAAAGAGGACTTTATTTATAAAAAACGCATAAAAAAGCATATATTTATTTATTTTTCAAAACACGATTAAACCAGAATGGCTAATTAAAACAACTCGCAACTTTGCAATATTATTATCTGATATATGAGGTAGAGGATGAACTAAGATCAATATATAAAAACAAAAACGTTTCTTTTAAGTCCCTAAAAACTGAAAATTGACTAATTTTTAGGGGGTAGGGTTCAAAAAAAGACTTAGCAATCAATAAATATTCATTCAATTATCAAGATTCTAGTTCATTCTCTACATATATATGTATTGGACAATTAGGGAAAATTTGAAGGTCTAAGCATTTTTTAATGTTGAGATATCGTGTTTTGAGTTTATAAATTATGTTAAAATCTTCATTTTTAGATATAAGGCAAATAAGTTAAAAAAGTTTTAAAAACATCCCTTTTTGTATCTATTTTTTGATAATTGTTCTTGATCTTTATCAATCCAACCTTTCCTAATTCCTCTCAACTCTTTTCTTCTTTTTTTTTCTTTTTGGTTGTCCTTTTTTCACCATATTCTGTAACCGCTTTCGGTCTTTTTTTACTGAACTGGTTATTGTATTTTTTCCAAAGTCTAGATTTAAATGTTTAAATACACGATAAATACCAGATGAATCTTCATTAAAAGAAAGAACTGCTGAGTTTACTCCCATTTCAAGAACATCTGTCTTTACATAAACATTTTTAGGACATCGGGACCAGATGATATTATTTAGTCCTTCATTACAATTTTGAGTTTGCCCATGAAGACATTTTTTCAATAAACTGTCATTACTCAATTCATCAAAGTCTTTCTTAATAATTTCATAAATCCATTCAGGCAAGTTTAATTTACGAGAATAGTTTTCATCTGCATCTGCATTACTACTTATATTGTCAAAAGCATTTACAGTTAAACATGACATGTTCATAAGTCGTGAAAAATTAACCATTGGTTGGTGTCCTCTTCCAATTTCACGGAATCCAATTACCATTCTCAGGTTAACATCAAACATGTTTCTACCTTTTTTATCATTTTTAACAATGTTTGAAGTAAAATTACTGTATGTAAAAGAACATTGTGCATTTGTACATGTTAAAATAAGTTTATGGGAGAAACCCATTCTGCTAGAATAATCATCTGTGATGTTAACTTTACTTTTACAATCAGGACATGCACTAACCAAATCAAATAACTGTTTGATAAAAATAAAATTAACAAGAAGAAAATAATCATTTGTGTTGGCATTACTTGTATCTTCGACATCAAACTTTAACTTTTTAGAACTGATACATGAAACATTTTCAGACAAGTTACCAGTTACATTCGTATCTTTAATACATTTGGTGTGCTTGTTACCACTAAATTTTCTCTTCTTAGATCTTGAAGTATTCTTATAATTACCCATTATATATTTAATTTATTAATCTAAAAAAATATTTCAAGTAAACATTGTATCAACACAACTTGTGTTAGTATAATGGTTTTGTCACAAGAAGTAATTAAATGATCGTGGAATGATGCAATTTTAATAAGTGGAACGGTTTTATTTTTAAAACTGAACATGGTTAGCCTCTAAAATAAATCTTTTATAATTGCAGAACACGAAAACATACCAAAAGAGTGGTTAAACAAAAGTTTTCATACTGCTTTTTTCCGTTGCTATAGGCGTTGCTAAGGAAGCTACTTTATATCATACCTGCAAAATGCAAAATTGTTGCTTAAAAAATTAAAGTTATTAAAAAATAATTGTACCATCATTTTCAGCATTGTTAAAAGTCTCAAAAATCATGTTTTTCAATTTTTTTTTTTTTTTTTTTTTGATTTTACACCTTTTATTTCCTGTGAAATATATATGTTTGATTTTACACCTTTTATTTCCTGTGAAGCCACCTTAACCGTAGCTTTACTATACATACGTCTTTTTTTCCTAGTTAACAAGCTATAAAAAAAAGAAATAAAAATAAGAATTATGTCTTTTGAATTGGACTCGTTGAACTTTTTAACAGAGGCTGGTGACCCAAATAAAAAATGCGAAAGAAAGAAAGCAAATAATAGAGTCATTATCAATGTTGGGGGTACAAAACACGAATGTTACATAAGCACCATTCAAAATTTGCCTGATTCTCGACTACATTGGATTGCAGAAACTGCCCTGAAAACTTCAGATTTTGATCCTGATGTCCATGAATTTTTTTTTGATCGCCATCCTGGCTGCTTTGTACATATCATGAACTTTTTCCGAACCGGGCAGCTTCATTTTCCAAATGATGTATGTGGACCATTGTTTGAACAAGTAAGAATTGATCTAAGAACGATTCTTAAAAGTGCAATCAACTGTTTCATTTTTACATAGATGTAATTTTACATGCCAGTTATAAAACTATTTTTGATAATTTAATACGCAAATTTGTTACAAAATTAGTAGCAATAAAATAAACTTTATGTGGTGCATTTTTAACAATAAAATCGTTTATTTTGAGCAAATAACAACTTGGTTTACATTCACAACAGGAACTAGCTTTTTGGGGGATTGATGAGCAGTTTATGGAACCTTGTTGTTGGAGTAATTACACACAACACAGAGAGGCGCAAGAACACCTTAAAATATTCGACGCGTTTGTTAATGAACCAAGTGTTCCTAGCCATGAAGAAAAGGCACTAAGCAAAAAATACAGATATGCGTCTCCATGGAAATGGTACATTTTAAGCAAAAGGTTGAAAGTGTGGTGTCTGATGGAAAACACTTTTACCTCTTTTTACTCACAGGTAAGAAAAAAAAAAACTCTTTTTTTTTCTGGTTGCAAACAAAAAAAGACCCAACAAATAAAAGTAAAATGCGCAAGGGATAGGAGCTTTTGACAGTTTTTTTTCTGATAGCATATTTTTGATAGCAAGTAATATGCATGTCATGACAGTTTTATTTTTTTTCTGATATTCCACTATATTAACCAATAGTTATACTATACTTACAGATAAATAAATAAATTTCAAAAAGGTCATTAGTATATTAGCATCACAGATTAAAAAAAGTAGTAACAGGGCTACATAACGTCTTTTGCATTAATGTTATTCTATGGTTCATCACAGTACTAATATCATAATAGTTTCAATAACATGTTAATATTGTTTAAATAAATCACGCAAATAAGTTTATAAAAAATTTTGAAATTAAACATTCTCATATTTTTTTGCAGAAAGTTGGCAATCTTTCCGTTAATAGTACTCAATTACAGAGATAAAAATTAGAGAGATAAGAGTATATAGATAAATAATTATTGAGATAAAAATTTGCGCTCGTACTCCAGGAATGTTCTATAAGTTGCGCTCATACTCCTGGAATGTTCTTTAAGTCGTTTCATTTGTTTCAATTACTCTTGTTTAGATTATTGCTTTAATATCAATAGCAGTTATCATACTCTCGATCACGACTTTCTGTTTAAGTACGATGGAGTATTTTCGTGACCAAAGATGGATTTTTGCTATTCTTGAACGAGTCTATTGCTGCTTTTTCACGATTGAATTTTTGATTCGATTGGCATGTTGTCCTTTCTACAAAAAGTTCTTCAAAAGTTCGCAAACCTATATTGATATTATTTCAACTTTGCAATTTTATATAAACTTTTTATCAAAAACTGTTTCTGTCGATTTTTTACTCGCGTTTCGACTTTTTCGAATGTTTCGTTTGTTTCGATTTTTTAAAAAGCTCAGCGGAATGCAGGTAATTGCACAGACATTGAAAGCAAGCTTGAATGAGTTAATGCTACTTGTGCTCATCTTTTTGATACCGATGGTTATCTTCTCAACATTACTTTATTATTCTGAGAGGGTAAAAAGTTTTGTGTTTTTCTTTAATTATCTTTTATCTTTTAATTTTGTTTCTTATAATTTACAGCTATTTACAACTATTTTATATAATATCTATTATATTTACGTTCTTTATTACTTCTGTTTTTATAATAAAAATATCTTGTAAAAAAAGTTTTTTGTCGTTCAGGCCTTTGCTAATAATGACTTGAAGAGTATTCCAGAAAATTTTTGGTGGGCGATTGTTACCATGACAACGGTTGGATATGGAGACATGGTATTCCCTTGTTTCACATTCTAAAACACCGACAGAATATATTTTTGACAAAAATTATTCATTTTTGCGTCTTTTGCGCGAAGCTTGAATTCATTTGAGTTTTGAAATGATTTTTTAATGCAGTGTTAAATTTTTGTTTAAAAAAGACGTAAATTATTTTATTGATCCTTTAGGTTCCTCAATCTGGTCTAGGGAAGCTGGTAGGAGCAATGTGTGCGTGCTGCGGTGTACTTATAGTCGCATTACCAGTATCTGTGGTTGGAAGAAATTTTACATTATTTTATTCGTATGCGCAAGCCCGTATTAGATTACCTCAAAAAAAAAAAGCCCCCTTAATTGCAGCTGATAAAATGCTAGTGGATAAACACCGTGATGGTTTTTCGGCTGCCGGTAAGTTGACTTTTTAAAAGCCGTTAAGTAAGAAAAAAATTTTTTTTCATCAAAATATTGATTGGCTTCGCACTTTATTTCCTAGAATCAAACTCAAACGAGTTGTGGAATGAAAAAGACACATCAGGTAAAGATTAAACTTCTATCTGGAATATTATACACCATAACAAAAATTAAATACATAACTGCTCCAGTCCGCTTCTAAAATAAAATGTTTTTAAACAAATTTCCCGATAAAATGGATGCTACTGCAGTTTTTCAAAGTTTCCCCTCTAGTCTTCAAAATGTTCAAGACTTCAGAGTCTGTCACAATGACGTCACAATTTTTATTTCACTGAACTTTATTTTTAACGAATGGCTGCATTTTGTATTTTCCAAAAAATGTTTCTGGATAGATAAACCAAGATATATTGTCACAGTATTAACAGTCCTACGATGAAATATTTTTAAGATTTTGTGTATTATAATAGCCATCTAACCCATTTTATTCAAAGTTATTGAGTTGATGGTTATTTTTGTACACAGTAATTAATGACCGTCAAGTCAATAAGTTTGAGTAAAAGGGGTTAGATGGGTTTGCCAAAGGAATCCGTTCTCATCTAACTTCGTCAAAATATGATAGCTAGCTGTAATATTATTCATCAGTGACTTCTCTGGTCTTGTTGCTGAACATAGAGAAGGAATGCTTTATTTTGCATACTCTTGTTTTACTTGATCCGAACGAAAAATGCACTTTAAAATCTGAACTGAAATATAAAGATATAGAGTAGGATAAGGAAATTAAAAATCAGTTATAGTTTGAATCTCTTATTTATATTCTTTTCATTTATCTCTTTAATTTCTTTCATCAATTCAACAAAATCAACAGAAATATATAAGAGGTGGGGAGGGGGAAACCTAATTCATATGTTTAAATTGAAGTTTTAAAGTCACTAGAAATAACCATCTTTGCAAGGCTTCGAAAACTCCTGGAAATTGATCCTCTAAAAAATTTGTAAATTCGTTCAGAAAACTATAGAAGAACTTTTTCGATTTTCACAGCATAAATCACAGTATAAACGCATCCTTCTGGAACCACAACTGTTCAAGTTACTAAAACGGACAATAAGCAACAGTTAACAAGTGTTAAGAGTAATCAGCAAGCCAACTGTTATCAGGTAGATGATAACAGAGAAAGCGAAGCCATTTCAGCTGAAACGATTTCTTCTTCTCTCCTGAGCTTTAAACTTAATATCTAAAAGCAATTAGTAATAGGAAAACATTTTAACCTAAAAAAGTTCACGTCTGGCTGTTGCTTGAAAATTCCACATTGGTACTTAGAAAAACCTAGATTTCTGATCGATCAAATCGTTCAAGATTCCAGCTGTAAGATTTTGATAACAAAAAACCTTTTATAGGTAATTGTTGTGAATAATGTAGCGCTAAACTAAAGACTTTCTCGACAATCCCTGAATAAAAGTGCACTATCAAATCATTTTGCAAGATGTAAAGCAGTATAGAAAAATTTGAACGAAAAAAAAAAGTATAATCGGAAACATAGTTAACACCAAAAAGAAATTAGTTTGGAATTGTAAACTGTACTTTACTTATATGAAACCATTTAGTATTTGTAAAGTTTAATTTAAAAAGTCAGTTTTTGAAGTTTGAAACTAAAGTTTATGTGGCTAATTGTCTCATAAACAATAGCCAGTCTTGTTGTTTTACAGCTCAGGAATAATTACTCCTCTAGAACCCGTTAAAAATACACATGAAAGCTGATAACATTAACGTTTAAAAATATATATATATACAAACTATATTTTCTTAAAATAAATATAAAGCTAATAAAATTTAATATAAAATTGTTCATAAAACTTTTTATTCATTCATTAGGTGGTAATCTCATTGTTTACAATGATTGTATCCTGTATCGGATTATTTTTTCTCTTGCCAAAAATTATATGATCGTGTTGTTACTTGAAGGTCATTAAACTTCATTCGCCAAACTTTTTTTAGCCTTAATAGCCAAAAAAAATTCAGTAAAATAAAAATTGTGCCGTCATTGTGACAGTTTTTGACGTCGTTGAACATTTTGAAGACTACAGGGGAAAAACCTTCTTATATAAAATACTGATCTGAAAGTGTCACATTCTTCCATAGGATATAGCATTTTTACTGCTTTGTACTGATGATGTAGGTAATTTTTCAATTAGCAAAGAAATTGAAAAATCATCTATTGAGCAATTAAAAATGCTTCTAATTCATCTAAAGAGCAATTGAAAATGCTTTATCTTTGGTAGAATTAGAGACACTTTCAAACTTAAAATCCATATTTTTCAAAAGTCGAAATATATGACACGTCTGTTTTTTTCTCCTGCAGTTTTCAAATGTAACGAGGTTTACTGTTCATTTATACCTTTATGAATGAAATATTATATTTTTGGAATATTTTTTGTTTAGCAGAAAACACTGTGATCAAGCCCATGGCAGAATTATCATCTTTAATGCTTCATTTGGCTCTTCCTCAATTAAACAAAACTGTGTTTAGCCCAAGGTTGAGAAATGAACGTCGCAATGCGTTTAGTCCGAGAACCTAAGTGTACTAGTTATTACCAAATATGTTTTATATATTTGTAAAATTTATAGATTATAAAGATTTTAAAACATAATTTTTTTTTGTGTTTAAATTTTGTTATCAAAATTAAAAATATTGTTCAGTGAACAGATGATTTAGATCTTAGGTGCTGTTTATGTAGAAGTAAGTTCAGGGTAATGTAATCTACTTATATTAGTAAAACTATTTTACAATTATATGAACAAATGAGCAGGCTCTGTAGTTCATATAAACGAGAAATTAGAACGAAATTTTTTTACAAATTTTTTTCAACATTAAGGTAAAAAAATGAGTTTTGTTTATAATTCTTTCAATTTCCTTTTTCAATAAAATTTAAGGATTGCATTTTTAACTATTATAATTTTATGTTATTTTGTATTTATACTTAGGCATATTTATGAATTAAATATTTATTATTTGTATTATATTTTAGACAAATAAGCTTACCAAACGTACTAAAATACTTCTGTAGTTGAATAAGTTTACTTTGTTAAAATCCAGTTTAAAATCCGCTCCATTTATGGCTCCGATTTTCATATAAACTACTAACATTTGAGGTGGGTTCGAACCTATCGAGAGGGGGAAGGGTTAGGGAGGGGATTTCGCTAATGTATTTACATAAATCAAAAATAATTTTTGCCAAATTTTGTTGTAAAAAAATTATAAATATTGCATAATTGAATTATAAAGTATTTAGAATTTATTTACACAAACCAAAAAGATACAAAAGGATGTGGTAAGAAGATGGAAAATCAGTTCAAAGTCGATAAAAATTAAAACTAAAAACTGACTTGGTTCATAAATAAAAATATTAAGGGTACGAAGCTAAAAGCAATACTCCAAGGTTTAATTATTGTTTCAAAATAGATTTGTCAACAAAAAATGCTTCCTTAGTTTTAATGACTATTTTACAAGTCACAGCATTCGAGCTACCAATATTTTTACGGTTTCATGTGAATCAGTGTCTCAATTATTTTAGTTATTCCATATCTCTTCTATTAATAATTTTAGTGAACTATTAATAGTTTTAGTGAAATTGACATCGTGTTCATTCCATAAAGAGAACTTTTTGAAATATAGGATCAAGGGAAGAACAAAAACTCGGCTGTTTTAACGCCCGTGCTTAAAAACCTTAGTTTAAGTGAAGGAAACGAGAATGACACCTACGTTTATACTAAAAAACTAACAAAAAGATTTACATGTAATCCTTACGTGAGAAGAGTTATCGCAAAAAAAAAGTTTATTTCTAAAGATAAAGAAGTGTTTCTAGAGGTTTAAGATAAAAGAATGCTTCTAGAGGTTCATAGACCAATGAAGCTCTGGAAGCATTCAAACACTCTTTTTATGTTTTTTTTTTTGGTAAGAATATTTTTTTAAATTGAAATGCTTCTGTACCAAGCTCAGAAAGAATAGATCAACCTTTAAAGAAATATATTACAAGTAGTAATCAGTCTAAGGAAAATAGAATTATGTCATTCATTGAAATTTTAGCTTAAAAGAGCTCTGTTAGACGGCCGTGGCAATGGTCACAAACTGCCTTAAATCAGTCTGCTCAAGTCTTTAAAAACGTAAAAGATTAATTTCTTAAAAGAGCAACTAAAATTAAATTGTTGATAAGTACACTCTCAAGTTAAACAGTGCTTAATATTTTTCTACATGCAATGTAATACGTGCATTTAACATAAAATTTAATGAAATTTTTGGAAATGCAGTTACTTTTGTCTCGTGAACGGATGGTTTTTATGTATATTGCACTTTTTTGCTTTTTTGGTGTTTTTTTTTTTTTTTTTGTATTTACAATCTGTATCTGCCTTCTTACTCATCTAACTTTCTTTTTTTTTTGAATATATGCAAAAATAACTAGCCCAGAGTTCATATCACTCCCCATTGTGTATTGTATATGTCGAATTGTTTATCATTTATACAAATTAGTAATCAGTTACCATCTGTGCCTGTTGTATATTCAATGTCATACGGGAAATCAACAAAAAACTAAAAGATATTCTAAAGGCCATTCAGTAGAATAAGCATGAGTGGAGGATATGTGCTGATCTGAAAGTAGTTGCTGGACTACAAGCAGGATACGCTAATTTCTGTTGTTTACTGTGCGTTTGGGATTCAAGAGCAAGACAAAGCCATTACAAAGAGAAAGTGTGGTCTAGGCGAGATGGTTTTACTCCTGGATTAAAGATTTTTGCTTGTTCTCTACTTGTTTTGCTGATTAAGATTATATTGCCACCTTTACATAAATAACTAGGCCCCATTAAACAGTTTGTGAAAGCATTTGACAAAGATTGTAATGCAATCAACTTTTTGAAGACAAAATTACCAAAATTAAGTTCTGCAAAACAAAAGGTGTTTTCATCGGGCCACAGTTGAGGGAGCTGCTTCCCGATCAGCACTTTGATGACGCTCTTACATCAGCTTAAAAGGTACTATGGTTATCTTTTTTTAACAAATAAAGCTGCAAATTTTGAATCTTCAATCAAGGATATGTTGCAGAACTATGTTAGCTTAGACAGTAATATGTTACTCAAACTTAACTTTACAGATTTTCATCTTAACTTTTTTTCCTGATAACATATGTGATGCGTCTGATGTATAATGTTGAACAATTTCATCAAGAAAGCAGTGAGATGGAAAGTCGTTATCCAGGAAAACCTTGACCTTCATTACAAAGCCCCAGTATCCAAGTAACCTTTTGAATAATGAACACTTGCGACCATTTAAACAATAACGAGAGTTTGCCTGACAGTCATAGCCACCGAGAGATATTTCGGGCCCCGGGAATCTTTCCGTCCCCCCCTCCCCCTCTCGGCGGTCATGCTGACAGTCCACAGTGGGCCAGAATGCACTTTTACTGGAAAAAATTCGTAACTAATTTAATATTAGAGCTATATTCACTAAACTTAATATGAGTACTAACATGATGTCTGCGCACACCCTGTAAAAAATGACAATTAATACCAACTTCATGTCCCCAGGAAACCCCTTTAGGGGTAAATAGTAAATGGGTACAAAGTTCACTACAAGAAATTTCAAAATCAAGTATGGCCGTCTGAGCGAGATATTAACGTTCAAAGTTTTTGGTCCATAAATCTCATTTTCACCATAAAGATATTGTCAAAACCTAACACATTTTTTTTTTTTTTTTTCTATATTGAGAAGCTCTTTATTGCTGCTGATAGAAACAGCAACTATTTACAACATTGGCACCACAATCATGTACTTGGCAGAGTGGATATACTAGGGTGTAACTTTTCACCATATCACGTATTTTAAGCTAAAAATGAACCAGACAAAAAAAGATAACAAAGGGAATTTTATTCTTGTCAATTCATTTTAGCATGTATAAAGAACAAATTCTGATGCTATAGTTTCTGTCATTCCACATAAATTCACATATGTTTCCTGTTTAAGTCCACAACACATTGCAAAAGTTGAAGATTGTAATCAGAATGCGTTTGATCCCTCTTGAATTGCTGCCGATGATTAGCAAAGTTGGAGTGCATTGCCTCGGTGTTTGTTCACTAAAGAGTCCCAAAGAACAGTTATTTCTAGAAATGAACTGAGTAACATGGTGGAAAAGAGTATGAACGTTTGGTGTCACAGTTATTGGAAGTCTTAGGTAAAAAGATTTGACTGCCTCAATTTTCTGACAATAGTTGGCTTCCAAATGGTTTCCAAAACAGGCTGATACAACAGATGAAGTGTTTAAAATGCACCAGTGAACTTTGCCACTTCTTGAGCTTTGTCTATTGGTGCAAGAGATTCCAACAGATCAAAATTTTCCAAAATCTTCTTGCATTCATTTCCATTGAATTGACCCTCATGGTATGATTCCATACTAATGTGCAGCTTCAAAGGCCATTCTTGAGCACCTGGTCACACTTGAAGTAACCCCTTGAACATGTGATTTACAACTCCTAACATGAGATGCAATTCCATGGGTGGAATCAGATCAAGAATCAATGATGATTCATCTCCTGAAATGATTGGTGGGTGAATAACACTTTTAAACTCTCGGGCTTGTTTCACATTGCATCCTGTTAATTCAAAATCTTTGAAGCACTTCTTGATAGGTCCTATTGTTCGGAGAGTACCAACATTGGCAAGATCTGTTGATGCAATTTGACACCAGCAGCAAGGGTGACTACTAGAATGTGCCTGGATTCCACTGATGATGTTGGCAATCTTCAGGTCACAAGAAACAACAAAAGATACCTTGTTAACATGAAGAAGCCCCAAGACTTTTTTGATATTTTCATAAGCTTCTGGAACCTCTTCAGCCACTGCCACCAGCTGCTGTCTTCTCACTCCAGTATCTTTAGAGGCTTGATGAGTGAGAAGCCTGAAACTTTTTTGAGTTGGGTTAGTCTCATATGGGATGACTCCTAGAGCAACTTTAAAAAATGATCCACCACCATCCATGCCAATCTTTAGAAAGTATTTGTTCTACAAATCTCTTGCTTTCACAACCTTTTGTGCAAGTTGCTCAAGACATTTGAAACGACAATATTCTTTATCTGTTCTTTGCCAGTCCTATTAATAGAGATTATGATTTGGGAGGTGGTAAAAAAAATCTTGCAAAACTCGACCAGCAGCTGCAAAACATTTTTCAAAATTGGGATCATCAACGTTGCCTGTTGAAGATTGGTTTAATGTTGAAACCAATTGTCTCATTTTTGTGTTAGAAAGACCAGTATTCAACTGTACCTGAACAAGGTTATCTGTTTTAAGCTGTGGTCCAAACAGCTGTCGTGCAGCAGATCTTCCTAAAGGTGTAAAGTTATTAATTAGTCTAATTTTTCACGCAAAAACAATATAACTAAAGAAACAAGTTTTGCTCACTTGGTTTCACTGACAAAGGTCTTCCACCAGATCCTTGGCTTAGTTAAATTGTACCATATGCGGATGATTCCTTAAGTTTAATCACTTGAGATGCTATTTGTTCAGCACTCTGTGAATCTTCCATAGCAAGTTTTCTTAGATTTTTATGCCTTGTTCCTGCTGAGCAGAAATGTGGTAGGCCTCGGCCAATTGTTGAGAGGCAACTTGCACAGATTTTTTTAGTGATCGGTTTTGAACTTGTCTTACCTTGTCTTTCAATAATTTTTCTGCAACCACTACAGACAGCTGTAGGTACCCTTTGATTGGTAAATTCAATGTCTTTGTTTACAACTAAATGCACTCTTTTAATTATGAATGCAGTAAGTTGTCTGTCGGGTTTCTGAAAGCACAAAAAACGCACTGTTTTTCTGCAGTCCTCATGAGTTTTGCTTTTGTTAGGCATTTTAATTTTGGAATTTTGAAATTAGAAAACCAACAATGCACAAAAGAAAATTAATCTATGAAAAAATGTTTAAAAGAGGGTGAATGCCCTTTCCTGGATAATGGTGACATCTTTTCCCGGAAACAGGAGTTGTGAAAAAAAATTGTAATCTGCCAGACAACAAAAAATAAAACCAAAAATACGTGAGAGAAAGACATTGTAATCCAATTGACAAAAGAGGAGATGTTTGTTAAATATCCTTTTATTACCTTTTTTTTGTCTGTTTCCGGGAAATGATATGGGTAAATATTACACCCTAGTACATCCACTCTGCCAAGTACATGATTGTGGTGCCAATGTTGTAAATAGTTGCTGTTTCTATCAGCAGCAATAAAGAGCTTCTCAATATAAAAAAAAAAAAAAATGTGTTAGGTTTTGACAATATCTTTATGGTGAAAATGAGATTTATGGACCAAAAACTTTGAACGTTAATATCTCGCTCAGACGGCCATATTTGATTTTGAAATTTCTTGTAGTGAACCTTGTACCCATTTACTATTTACCCCTAAAGGGGTTTCCTGGGGACATGAAGTTGGTATTAATTGTTGTTTTTACAGGGTGTGTGCGCTTTTTATGAAGGCAATATTTTTTATTTTGTCGCTATGGATACTTTTATTTTGCTTAGCAACAACCTACTTTTGTTATCTGCAGATATTTTATAAGTGCTATATTCACTAAATTTGGCATGAGTACCATTATGAGATCACACTTCTTACAAAAGTGATAATTTTTCAAATTTAGTTGTTATAGATACTTATATTGCTTAGTTACCGGATACTTTCCTTAGTTACAAAGTGGTAAGTTGATATTTGAATATTTTATCGGATTTTTGACCCACCTATATTGAATAACAATTGAGTATTTAGGTAAATAATGTTTTAGGAATAATAAAAGCAAAAAATAGTTCAAGAAAACATTATCAACTTTAAATTACATCAAAAAATTATAAAACAATAATATCGTTTGAAAATTGTTTAAGTAATTGTAAATCATCTGAAGGAAATGCTTTATGATTTGTTTGGTGTGATGTTGATTTACGCAGTGATGAAATAACAGGATCACTGGAAGCTAGGAGTCTATTGATAAGATCAGTATTTGTTGCTTTTCTGGATGTTTTTCGGCTGAAATTTTCGCGATAAGATTTGAAGTCTTTATTTCTAGCCTCTTGAGCTTCCTCTGACATAAGTCCGATGGGTAATGTAAGACTTTTAATTATGTCATGTCCATGTATCAATACTTTTTGAACTGATTGAGCCATGTAATACCATGAATAAAGGGATACATATAGTCTAAAGTGTCAAAACAATAGTCCTTGAACTTTTAGCAGTCTATTTCATCCTGAAGAGAGCGTTACCAAGATAATATAAAATCTGAATATAAGTTTTTGATCAATACCCAGAATTTCAGCTGTTTGTTCATATGGTGCAAAAGCACGCCTTGAGGTATTGCCATCATTGCTTGTTCCAGAACCACCACTTTTAGGGAAATCAACAAGTCCCATTTTTTTCATAAAATTAGTCTGAATCTTTCGTTTAGCTACAGATGCCTTTTCTTTGTGTTCTTTAGATCTTGCTTGTCAATTTCTTGTTTCTTTTTTATATGCAATGTGCAATACCATCTTAAAAAATCGAATCCATGCACGAAGACTGGAAAGACCATATTTGAACTCTCTGTTAGTATAATCTATATTAAGGATATCAAGACTATTCATATTTTTTGGAGAGACACCACACATTGAACAGCATTGTTATGAGCTATTTTTTTCAGATAATATTGTTTGAACTTTCCCATCAATCATTGTTAGTTCAATAATACAATTCACTTCAATAGATGATCCGCAAACCTCTAATAAAAATCATACCCAAGCTTTCTATCTCACTTTTAATCTACTGATCTTCTTCAATCACAGATTCCTTGGATTCCATTTTGTATGCAAGTCTTATGGGTCTACAATAGGCTGTGGAGGACGACTTTTGATTTCTCCAAAAAGGCACCTTTTTGTTGCTGTTGTTAAATCCAGTCAAATCCAATAGGACTAGACAAGTAATAAATAATGATTCTTCACGCTTTAAATCTCTGTTAATGTCAGGTTCTTATATAACTTGTTTATAAATGCTTTGGCCAGTAGCACCATCAAAATCAGCCTTACACGTTAGTGTCATTGTTTTATTGCTTTGTCGTTCAATATCAAATGCCTTAGCACAGGTTCCTGAACTGCACAGATTCTTTGCAAAGTATGAATCATTAAATCTTTTAAAGAAACTGAAGCTGAATAGTCCTCCACTGTTATGTTTGCAGGATAACATTTCAATTTTGCATCTCTGACATCATTGTAAGCGGGGTAGATGTTATATTCTTTCTCCAAGGCTCCGCTTCTAATCAATTGATAGGAAGCTTTTGTCAGACTTGCATCAATTATTAAAGCCGGTGCTTCGTCTGCTGAATATTTAGTTGCTTTATCTGTATTTGAAATATTTAAAACGTTCTTGGCAGCAATAACAATAGATTCATTTCAAAATTTTTTATTAGCAGCAAAAAATAATTCATTGGGTGAATGAGATTCAATTAAACAAGATACACGCCGTTTTTTAGTTTTATTAGAACTATTATCAAATGCAACTGGTTTTCGACCACGTCTACTTGCAATTGGTTTATTGTCTTTTTTTCTGACAATTAAATATTCATTAAGCCAGTTCACAAACTTCTTTTCAAAATTTTTGACAGTTTGCAGATTTCCACTTTTTTTTATACAAGTAAACAAATCGTTGAACAGCATGTTTAAAATCAACGTCTTTAAAATCAGCAAGTTTTGGCTGAATGAGTTTTAATATATCTTCAGTAATATTTTGTTTTGAAATACTAAGATTGTTTTTTTGGTAAAAATTATGAATGTCTAAGTTTAACAAAACCATATCTAAATAATTATTGTAACAAGTATTTTGTATTTAAAAGTAAAATGTTATAATATATATGCCGTCCGGACTACTAATACTTGTTAGTAATTAATTTGCAACAAGTGTTAGTAATTAAAATTAAAAGTAATTAAATTACTGCCAGTGTTAATAATTAAATTACTTACAACTACAGAAATATGTTGTTACCATGCTATGCAAAGTAAGGTATCCGTAGTAACCAAAAAAAGTTAACCTCATAAGAATTGTGAATCTCATTTTAATACATACCCCCAATATTGTGTACTTAGCGCAATTAAAATACTGTTAAAACAACGTTAATGTAAAAATGAGTTGTTGCTATGCAAAATTTAGTACCATAGCAACCAAGTTAAAACATACATAAAATCTGAACGGGGATTTAAGGGGACGAGCAATCAATTAAAAATCGATTGAAGCATCATATAGCTCAAATAAATATAAGACAACACATGGCAAATTGTGGTAATTATTAGTTATTGTGCGGCAAAAAATAAGTTTCTTAAGAAATTTTTTTTTTTAATCTGTGATTTTCAAAGTATAACTGAGATAACATGCCATGACAAATTTATTTCACACATTGGTTTTTCTTATCTCTAAATACTCTAGAATAACATGTACTAATTTTTTGTTTTAAAAACGTAGATGTAATTGAAATATAACACAACGTTGATGTCACCGTTAATTACTTATTTATAATTTTTTTTTTTTTTTATCTCAATATTCAAATGCTTAGAGTTCTGGTAACTAAGGGATTTAATATAAATAAAGTATGAATAAATTTCTCCTAATATATGCAGATACTAAAAATAAATAGGTTTTCAAGGTTAGACAACTAAAATTTTTCCCATTTTGTCCACCTACTGGCCCACTGTGCAGCCATGTGAATTAATCAGGGTAATTTTAAGACTTAAGGAAGATTTTGCTTGAAGAAAGTAAATTTTGAGAGTGTGAGGTGAGTTGATTTAGTATCCAAACTTCAGAGTTACTTTATTTAGGTCCTTTTCTTAACTACGACTTTAACCTTAGAAGCACTAAAATATATCAATTATGCTTAGTAATTCAGAGTGGATTTTTTCCACATGAGTATAAATTTTATACAGCTATCTGCTGAGTTTCTTATGGAAGGGTAATTTATACACATTTATCCTTCGTTTTTTGAAGTCCTTTTTAACTTATAAATTATCAATTATGCACTTTTAAAATTTTGCTAAAATAATGGTTAAGTCCGTTTAAAGCTGGGTTACTGTGAGGTTTGTCTCGATTTTCAAACTAAAATATTTGTATACATTCTAAATCGAGACTTGCAAAACAAGGAAAAACGAACACGTCCACATGTGTACTGAGAAACTTAAATCATAAATGAACTCTTATGTTTGATGAGAGTTACTCACTGTCATTGTCATTAATCATACTCTTTTTAACCTTTAAGAGTGCTCTTGCTCAAAGTACAACCAAATGTATATTTTTCTTAAAAAAAATGGGTACCGTTTATACACGACGTACAGTCGCATAAAAATATTTTTTACTTTTAAATAATTTTCATTATTATTATTCAATAACATCGCGGTCAATATACGATATAAGATATACATCTTTATCTGTATCATATTTATTTTTTAAGTGTATTTAAATCTATTTAAAAGTGTATATATTTGTATCTATATAAGTTTGTTTAATTTTTTGCAGATTGACAAAAAAAATTACAGATGCTATGCTTCCTATAACCTTGTATGACAAAAGTGATGACTTTAAGCCTAAAATTAAGTTTAGGTCTCGCATTTTTCGATGGATAAAGTATGCCTACATATATTTTCTAAAATTTCAAACTTCTATAGGTTTATAATTAATTGCTGTATATGTTATTTAGATATTGTAGTTTATGAGGAATTTTACAAAAATATAGTTTTAAAATTATTCTCTTAGTTTATCTTTTTACATGACCTATACAAATCTTGAAAAATTTGTACAATTTTGAAACTTTAGATGACAATTATTTTTAAATCTGAAACTAAAACAGCGCTCTGTTTTTATTTATGAACTATTTAGAGGAAATATTTGTTTAACTTATTAAAGTAATATTCATTTAAATGTTCATAATTCATTTGATTTGGTAGTTTTTGAATAACTTGTATGTACTATATCTTTTATTATATTTTTTATCCTGCTTATAATAATCCATGCACTATTACATATCTATTACAGACCTATTGTATAATTGTATTATAGACCTGGTTTTAGAATGAAAAAAGTTTTGTTTTTTTAAAGTTTTATAACAGGTTAGCAGTAGCTTGAGAGAAGAAAGTAGCAAATTTGTTTTTAAATTCAAATAACAATAATAAAAGAGTTTAAACTTTTATTTTTCTTTTAGGTCGGTTTTTGATGATAAAGCTTCAAGAAATATATTTTGCTTTCTTATACTTAATCTTGTGTTTGCATTCTTGGAACTAATTTATGGAATCTGGACTAATAGGTAATGCAAAAAAATCTCGTTTATATACGCATTTAATTATAAGTTTCAGAGCCTTTTAACTTATAAAAGCATAGTAATCAAGTAAAGTTAAAAATCAAAACTTATGTTGTGTTATCATTAAGACATTTTTAAAGAGACTTTTTGCATGAAAGCACAACTTGCACAGTTCTAGGTAGCCACTCTTGAGAACTTTTTTAAGCATATCAGTCAATTGGATTTTTTCAAAATTGTATTGTGGAAGTGGGCTTTTTTTTTTAACACTTCTCTTTAGTTCAACTTGCAACAGCTCAGGCTTTGTGGTGATCGTATTATTATTTGCACTTTATTATTTTCCTGCATACTATTTAAATAAATTTTCACTTAAACACTTTTTGTTTTGGGTTATTGTCATGCATGCAAATAAAAGAATTGCACCTCTGACATAATTTACATACAATACTTTAAGTGATATTTCACTTTTATACCCACCCTTTGCATTCATTTACTCAACCAATCTATTCACCTTAAGATAGGTATGAAAGGTATCTTTAGTCTCAGCAATAGAAAAAAGCCAAGAAAATTATCAATTTTTAAGGGTTGCATCAGAAATGCAGTAAAAACTTGCAAGAAGGCAGGTTGCATGTTGCATCCTGAGTCCAGAAGACCCCAAAAACAAGCTAACACAAAAAAATTGGATTTTAAAACAGTTTAGAAAAGATTTTTCTGACATTAACTTAAATGCTAATTTATTTTAATTAACTAACAAATGCTAATTTATTTTAATTAGCTAACAAATGCTAATTTATTTTAATTTTGTTGATAAAATCAAAATTTTGTTATTAAGAATTTTGTTTCATTTAGTTTGGGATTGATATCAGATTCTTTTCACATGTTTTTTGATTGTACAGCTTTATTGACTGGTCTTATAGCAACTGTAATTTCAAGATGGGGTAAGAATGAGCGATACTCTTATGGGTGAGTGTTTCGTTTATAAGATTCTTCCTACACATAAAGTTTTGTTCAACAGAAATAAAAAATGAATTTTTCAAAGTTTTCTTTTTTTTTTTAGGTATGTGCGAGCAGAGATTATGGCCGGCTTCATGAATGCTCTTTTCTTGATCTTTGTTGCTTTTTTCATATTTTCTGAAGCTGTCGAGGTAAAAAATTAGATTAGTTTGTTGTAAATTCAAACCTAAAGAATATTAAAAAAATATAAAAAAGAATATAAATTTTAAAAAGTTTATTAATGCAATAAGCAAAAACTTTATATTGTAATTTTATTTGACTTTTTAGTGATGTAAAAAGTACAAATTAAGAAAGGAAAATTATTTAAATTGTAATTTGAAAATTGTTTTTTTTTAGCGTGCATTTCACCCGCCTCATGTTGAGCATGAGCGATTATTTCTGATTTCTGTCCTTGGTTTCATTGTCAACCTAATTGGTATATTCGTATTTGGCCATGGACATGGTGATGGTGGTAAGTACAACACACTCTTTGAGCAAAGATTAAATAAGCAAATTAAAAAAATGACATTTGCAAGCATTAAACTTCTTAAAATTTAGAGTGTTGCTTTTTTAATTACTTACATTTGTGATAAGAGTACTATTTTTTTGAAAGTATTACTTAGTTGCAGAAAATCTAAAGTCCTTTAATTTCTGTAATATTTTGTTTAACTTCTGTAATGCAGTGCTTAACATCACAACATAATGTGAAATCTAAGTGTTGCATAAATGTAATAATCAATTAAGATTTTATATGGTTGCAATCATTCTAGAAATATATTGTGTGTAAATAAATATTTCTTAAGACCATGGTCATTCACATGCGGGTGCTTCTCATGGACATTCCCATGCTGGTGCTAATCATGGGCATTCTCATGCTACTCAGGTCAAAGGTTTATTAAAAGGAGAATTTAATGATGATGATTTCCACAATGATTTTCATATGAAAAAGAAGAAGCCTGTTGATGGACATGGACATAGTCACAGTGATCATAATCATTCTCATGGTGGAAATAATCATGGGCATGCTCATTCTATTTATGATACCTCAGACAAAATACACAGATCAAGTGATCAAATAATGCAAGGTATCTTTGTTAAAGAGTTTTTTTTATTAATTAAAAAATTATATTTCTTGGATCTGTATAAAAAATAGAATTTAAGCGTTTATTTAAATAACTGTTGGTAAAAGCAAAATTTGCAGTCAAAAGTCTGGTAAATAAATTGCTTAAGTTGTGGTGAGTTTTTTTAGATGCGTCCTTTTACAATAACTTTGTAGGTAGAGTTATTTTTGTTCCTTTTATAAGGTGTGTTTCTTCATATTTTGGCGGATACACTCGGAAGTGTTGGTGTTATTATATCATCACTTTTGATAGAATATTTTGGTAAGTTTGTTGAATTTTTTTTTTTTTGGAAAAACAATTTTGTGTAAGCTACATCTTGTAATTAATGGTAGTCAAACAAGTCTAAAAATAAATTTCTTAAATTTTTTGATATTTTACCAATACAGTACTTTTGATAAATTAACCTTAACTCTAATAAAGTGTCATTAACACTCAAATTTCTAACATGACAAATAACAAGTTACTAATATTGGATTTAACCTCTTTGTTTCCTAAGTAAAAACTTCAAACAAATGCTTAGTTTCATTGTAATATTTTTTTGCTTGGTAAATTACAATATGCTGATTAAAATAACATTTCATCTAAAACTTTCTGTTGAGTTTTCCATAATTGATGAGTTTGAAAAAATAATTAAAAAAAAACTGTGTTGTTTAATCTTTTATGTAGGCTGGATGCTTGCTGATCCATTGTGCTCAATGTTCATTTCAGTTTTGATTTCTTTGAGGTATTTTGTTGATTATTTACATGCATGCATGTATACATACATACATACATACATACATACATACATACATACATACATACATACATACATACATACATACATACATACATACATACATACATACATACATACATACATACGTGAAGTCAGTATTATGAAATTTAAGATATTAGTGCATGGTAAAATACTGAAAAACAATATATCATGAGGTAAAAAAATAAAGCACAATAACTTGTTGAACGCCTGAAATGTTAAAATTGTTCAAAACTCAAATTAATGGGTCCACAAAAGGAAACTTTATTGATATAAGAAATTTGATAATACAGCTGTGAAAGGTAAATTTTTGAAAAATGCTGCCTCACTATTCAGACTAATAATGAGCTACTAGAAATGAGTTAAACCAAATAGTGATCATCCACATGCTTATGTGATCAAGATGTTTTTAAAATATTCCTCTGTTATTTATTTGGGATCAATCACAATAGCTGAGCAGATTGGTTTTCATTGAAGGTATACTAGACCATTGCCTATACCTACAGATTTAGCTAGGTAATTTATAAATATCTGTCAGCAGATTATGCCATGACTTCTTTATTGACTTCTAATAGGACAGTAGTTCAAAACATA
This sequence comes from Hydra viridissima, assembly GCF_058129835.1. Taxonomy (NCBI): domain Eukaryota; kingdom Metazoa; phylum Cnidaria; class Hydrozoa; order Anthoathecata; family Hydridae; genus Hydra; species Hydra viridissima. The sequence goes on from NW_028324300.1 coordinate 34,262,401, forward strand.
CATAAAAAGTCCTGTAAGTTGTAAGTCATACTTATAGTTGTAATGAATTAAGAACTAGTATTAATTGTCCTGTAAAAGTTCTAAAAGTCCTGTAAAATCAAACAGCTCCATTCACCACCATAGTCAACAGACCTAAACCAAATTGATCATTTGTGGGAAGAGCTTGAACAAAAAGTTAGAAAGCACAAAACCTCAAACAAGGAACCTTTAAAAGTTGTATTATCATTGGCATGAGTGGAGATTACTTCAGATACAAGGAAAAACTTGGTGATGTAAAAGACTCTCGGTTTTGCTCAAAACATTGTTGGTAGTGCTCAAAAAATTGTAGGCAGTGCTTGAGCAAAAGGAAGGCCAACTTACTAATTCGATTTTAAATGCATAAATTGTCTACTGTTTTACTAATCAAAAAGAGATGACTTATGGTGAGGGCTTCTGATAATTACCTAATTTTAATTTCCTTTTTGTTAATTTTTTTATTTGATTTACTATAGATTTAAATATACTACATCTTTATATATGCACACTGTACATTTACTATTGATGTGTACTTTTTTACATGCAACATTTTATGACAATAATAGTAGATTTAAATAATCTAAGATTTACATTTGACTGCATGAACGAATGTTTTAAACATTTTATTTTAGTATTTGGCCTCTTTTGATGGACTCTATGTCAATTTTGATGCAACGTACACCTAAAGATATAGAATACGAACTTCCTTTAGCTTATCAACGAGTATGAATGTTAATTTTGTTTTGTAATTGAATTTGTACACTCTACTTTGTTTTATTATTAGTTTACGGAAAAAATTCTTTTTTTAAATTTTACTCGTGATTAGCACAAAAATAGAAATTTATGATAAATAATTTAAAATACTGCCTTTCTTCTTGCAAACCTACTTATCTGAAGGATGGCTCATTAACAGATATTTTAAATTTTTTAATAAAAATTTCTTTATTGAGGTGAGTCAAATAGATGGAGTGTACAGTGTCCAAGATCCTCATTTCTGGACGTTATGCAGGTATGATTTAAATATTAAAGAGTTAATCTTTCTAAGCCAGTCATTAAGTTAATACTGTTTTCTCTGGAATCAAATGAAATTTTGCTACAACGTTCAAAGAAAGGTTTCTACATTTTTTTATTTTCTTGTTTCATTTTTCGGACTTATGAACGCTTCAAACGATCTCAAATTTTTCCGATCAGTTAATAATCTCAAACTTTTTTTTTCATAGTAAAAATAACGTTGGTTCCATGAGGGTGCTGATATCGCCTCAGGCTGACTCAGCTTATGTTTTGAGCCAAACTCACGGCATTTTTAATCAAGTAAGTGCTTAAGTGTTATTTCATTTTCTCTTAAAAAAAGACCGTTTAGTTATGCGTAAATGCCGATGTATCTATGTAAAATTCAACACAATTTATCTACAAATTAATTCCCTTGGCATTTACACATCTTTTTACACATACAATTATTTACAAGTAACGCTATAATAACATTTTTTAAGCACACAATTATTCACAAGTAACGCTATAATTACAGCATCATACATATATATGCAATGTATGATCATCTATGTGTGGTTGGGTGTGGGTGGGTGTAAATGCCAATTGGTCTTTCATGAAAAAGTGACATGGATTTCTGAAAAGCCTCCTTGAATTATTTTTAATGACTAATATATTTTTATGTCTATTATTGTAACTCGTTAATAATATTGATTTAAACATTTTTTTGTTTAATATTAGTTTTGAGTATTTTTGTTTTCAGCTTGGAGTTAAACAACTGTTCGTTCAAATTGAGAGGTCGAGCTAACAAGATTTTATACGGGACTCCATAATAATAAGAAACCAGAGCATTATCGTCTCTAGTTTACTTCAATTAACTAATAATTTATACTCATAAAATCAATTTCGACAATTTTCTTGGTATTTTTATATTTATACATTGCAAGTACGTTAGGTACGTTATGCCAAATAGCAACAAAAGATATAAATTGTTATAAATATTGTCAAAATTTTTATCTCGTATATTTCTTTACCTTAACAAAAAAATGTCCAAGATATTTTTTTACTGAGAAAGATTTTATTCTATTTATTTACAAATTTGTTAGAGTAGGTCTTTATTCTATTAACATATTTAAATTAAGTTTTGGTTTACGGTTATAAAAGCTTCACAATTAATAAATAAATTGAATTCACCCTTTGTCTTTATTTTATGACATTAAAGAGTAAAAGGTTTTTACAATCTCCTCATAATCCCAAATAAACAGATGTTTAAACTGGAAATTATTTCATTTTTTAAAATGATCCTCGGTTACACCTGATACTGTCATTATGTAAATCGTAAAAATTCAAATAATAACTCATACCCCCTCTCTCCCCCTCCTCCCTGAGTAAAAAGTCAAAATTTGATTTGAGATTTGCTTCTAACTACTTAGATTTACAAAAATGCCGATCCACGTAGCAATGCTGCTTCGGTTCTGAGAGACGTTAATCACCTACATCTCCCCTTGAAGCTATGTCGAGTCACGATTGATCATGAGGTGTTCTAGCACTATGTGTTGAGGGATATGAACTTGAATCTATTTTGCTATTATGTATTAGAGTTGAAAGTTTATGCTCTAATAAGATCTATCGGTGAGGTATAAGATGCAGGAGTGTGGTTTCAATGATGATGAGTTTATTTGACTTGATAAACTCCCGGATTCCTGGCATTATACGGACGAGGAGATTGATTTTCGGCCTACGAGGTTCTAATTTTACCGAACTAGAGGCTTCATTCCAGTTGATGCACCGCTTCGTACGCGTGTGCAGATCGCTATTAATCACTTTTATATACTGCTAAAGGCCCTTTTTTCACAATGCTTCAGAGCCGTTTAAAGTGAGGAAAAACAACATAAAATTCAGAGTTGATGAGACTAGTGACCAACATTTTGTTGATGATGCAAGGAGCGTTAGTAAGAATAGGGGGTGGAATCTATCTAGCTTGGCATCTACTCTGCATCCACATTCCAAAAAATGGAGATAAGCTGCGATGTTCGGACGTCGAAATTGTTCGCCAGGCAAAGACGGGATGCAACTCTAATTCTAAAAAAAATTCGAGAAGAAGAAATCATGGGTGTTCTTAACAACATCAATACATTTACTGATGGAGATAATGAAGAAAGTGAACCTTTCAAATCCATAAAAATAGAGCAGAATAATCCAGGAGAAAAGATGCCGGTAAAATGAGGTAAAAAAATAAAAGAAACTATCATAGATATAAAGATTGAGACCCTAAATCAGAGTAAAGCAGCAATTGAAAATGTGGATGAGCTAATCAAAATTCAGGAAAGATATCGCGAATAGATACGAGCTGAAAGAAATTCTATCAATAAAAGCATATTGGATCTTCCAATTGACATTTGGGATCAATAAACCGACTTTGTGGTTTGATAAAATTCATCATCAGTGAGTATTTGAAAAAATTTATCTGCAATTTTTCTCAAAGAGTGGTTTACGCTGTGTTTGCACAGCAGATTCGCTGACTCCATTAGTTTCGTCAGTCCTACTAACTCCCTCAGGTCCATAAAGCTTCCAAGTATTCTTGATAACCTAAAAAACGCGCTACATCGACTCGCAGATAAAGCTGCTTCAGCTCTTACCAGAAATCCTCGGCTCAATCATTTCTTGGATCTTCAGTGTGACCGCAAATGTTGTCGACTGGGTCGCTGAGAACCTGTGGATATTACTAGTGGCCAGTAGAGCATTCATTATTACCATCGTATAAATGTACAAGTAAAAGCGAAGGCAACATGTAAGAAGTGCGAGTTCTTAACGTTGATAGAAGGGGGGGGGGGGGGGCATCACTATTGTCACTGATAAACTTTGTGATTGATTTACAATTGAATAGTGCTCTGATATTAGACGATAGGTTTTATGTCGTTTATCCAAATCAAACAAATATAACACCAACATAAAGTGATGGATAATAGATTAGTGGTATCGAGCATTACTATCCAACTCTACGGAATATATAAAGTTTTAAGCACAAACCAGAGGAGCCTTTACCAAATTACCCACTGAAGATAGACGGTGTAAGCTGACTATAGAGGAGTTTTTTCAGAGGCGGTACCATTGTTGGTAATGGTACTTCGACTTAATAATATACAAAAAATATCGCTAGCGTTATCAATTTATTTATTTATTTTTTGTGATCTACAGCATGCTACCAGCTAACCCATAACTCAATGCTGAGGATAAAAATACATAATCTCTGATGAGATATATCTGCTGATTCATTACTATATAGGTTCCTTTTAAGTGTGTATCTTTAACAGCGTCTAGCACTTGGGAACGAACACTTTGTCTTGATGGGTTTGTGCGAATGCAGAAGGCCTTTGGTGATGTTATTTCAGCAATTGACACAATAGATTTTAAGGTTTTTAGTCAGGTTTTGATACACCTATACGTATTGCAAATTTGTCGTTTTCTCTATGCGAATATCTGCTCATATCCTTCATTACTACCTGTGATGCAAGAACTGTTAGATGTATCGGAAAATTTGCTCAACAATTGATGGAATACAAAAAAAAAACGTTTTATGCTAATGTGCTTTAGTGGAATGTTTCAGCGTATACATTTCAAACGCTTCAGCCATGATTGATAATGTTTAATTTCTATGTTGAAGCTTCCGCTTCATTTGCACTAGCGCGAGCACCCATCCTAACAAATTTATCATTTTGGCTCAATCCGCATGTGGCTTTGTTTGAACAGAAATCGCTAATGGATGATGTGCTAAACCATAATTGAAACGACATGGTGTTTGCAACTTTTACTTTTGATATATATGGCAAAGACCACCGAGACGAGTATTGAGACATCTTTCTATAATCGATATGCAAGCTTCTTTTTAATTTGAAGTAATTACAGTTAATTGGTATGATCTGAGCTACAACATAGTGATATATTTTTTTCAGTTCAAGCAATATCTTATATCAAGAAGCTACTTTGAGAAGGAGTGATTAAAAAAAAGGTTGCTTTGTTAAGAGCAGCACCTGCACAAGCGCAAGTTCAAGCCCGTCAAGACGAAGTGCGGACGCAACCTATCCCTGTACCTAGGCTCAAACCTATACTAACTCTGCGGGCACAGGTACGGGGACAGCAAACAGCAAAAAGGCTGCTACAACAGAACATTTTCAATGCATAGTAAAATAACCATATACGAGAACAAGTAATCCGAGAATTTGATCTGTTTGTTGTCAGAAAAAACACAGCTGAGGCTGTAAAAAAATCTGGTCTCTAATAATTGTTAGCGGTTCCCCTAGAGCACAACGAACTTCCAGAATTTGTTCATCAATCAAATTAATCGGTGAAACAGACATTGTAAAAGACTATAGAGCAGCATACGTGCAATAAATCTGCTACTCCTTATAAAAAATGACTCCATTAAGAACCATTATGTATAGATCTAAGATCTGTCACAAATACTATGTAAAATCAGTCAGCATAGAGATAGAAAGCATTTTGTGGCCGATGACTGCATGCATTCTCGAGTGAGAGATAATTCAAATCTCATATGGAGATCTGTCAAGGTATAAGCGAGAAAGCATAACACACAAAAATGCGAAAAGAGAGCGAAAAAGTCTCGATGTTTGTTAATCATCACAAACAAATGCGTATTCCATTCATCATAATGCTGATTTTGAAGCGTTAAAGCAACCAGTTAACAAAATTACTTCAAACTCCACTCGCCAGATCTCTAGCAGGCTCCATGTACTACCGATATGTAGTAGTCTGAAGAGATGTAGTGGTCACCAGAATTGTACCGTAGTGAAAATGCTGTTGAGCAATCCTTGAAAGCCATGCAAGCCAGATATACTGAGATCCCCAGGGTCTTATAAAAAAAAGTAATTATGATGACTTGAGCTTAACGAGAAACGTTTAATAATGAAACGCACTGTCATATATGTAATTTTTGTCTTAACAGGTTCTTTGCGGGAATGAAAAAAAATCCGCGACTACTGCTACATCACTGAAAAATATCGAGGTGCGCGCGATGAGCGCAATCTTACGGTACGCATCTATCCTTAAAAAACTAAAGTGCCAGTTGTCTTTCACAACCTTCGAGGCTGTGATAGGCATCTGATCATGTCAGCACAAGTAAAATCAGAAGCGGTAAGTGAGCTGCAAAATAGGCTGCAAACCTAATAACATGGAAAAATACATAAACTTTGGCGTTAGACAGCTCCAGTTCATCGATAGTTTGTAACTTCTGCACTTCTCTGTTGACCGGCTGGCGGCAATTCGATGGTCGGATGATTTAAAAATAACCAGATGACTCACAGATGCTGAGTTGCAATTGTTGCGCCGCAAGGGTGTGTATCCATACGAGGCAGCTGACTCGAGATCACATCACATCACAGATAGAGATTATCAACATGGACATGATGTCTGGAACGCATTAGGGTGTAAAGCGTATGGTGACTACCACGATATATACTTGAGGACCGATGTCCTACTATTTGCTAATCTGTAGCACCATACATTAGGCTGAAAACTGATCTACTGGCGAGGGTCACTGAAAAAATTTTAGTTTAAAAAATTTTAGTTAAAAAAATTTCTGGTTGGCTGTAAGAATTTTATTGGAAGACACACAGAGTAACAGATTACCAAAGCAATTGATAACAATTTGTCAAGCTTATGGCACCCATTATTGTTTAAAAATTGTGTCACCTATGCAGTGACCAACATGACAGTGGCGTGGTCGCCCTTGATAGAGAACGAGAACTCTTTAAAAGAATAAAAAGAAATCTCCAGGGACCAAAGTATTACAGTATATCAACTAAGCACAATTTTTTAGAAGAATGTGAAAAAAACATTTCGTAAACTGAATAATCATTAAAGTCTTATAAATAGATTTCAGAAGAAAGAAAGAACGGTCATATTTAACAGAATTATTGCGTATACTGTTTCAACTTCAAGGTTTGGAGGGTCTTCTAAAGCTGCCCGATTGAGCTGAAGTTTTGCAAAGATCGTTTTTTTGTTGATGGAAGTGGGAGCAACAAAATTTTAACTTTCGAAAATTATTACATTAATTATATATATTACATATATTACATATATACAAAAAAAAAACACTATTATTTATACAATTGTTAAAATTATTTACAAATTAATGTGCAATCATATTTATCACACGACGTTTTTGGTTTAATTTATAAATATTATAAAAAATGTTAGAAATATTTCAAAATATTTTTAAACTATTTATATAATGTAAAACATTTATAAGATTGAATATAATTAAGTTCAATAACAGTTGAAATAATGCTTAAAATCTCGAAGACAATATTTTTAAAAAATTTTGACATTAGAAATCAATACGCTGGAAAAAAAAGCCTTAGTATAAATATAAATCAAGCAGGAAAATGTATAGAATATTTATCTTTTAAATAAAAAATATTAAAAGTTGTCTATATGAAGTTTAGGTTCAAGATACCTACTTTCACAGCCTGAGAACTTCTTTTGAAAATGGAGCTGTACTTGGTCGTGAATCAACATTCAGAGCATTTATATTGAATGGGGCAGACACTGGGCGATCCTGAAACTGCATAAAACAAAAAACTCATTTTAACTTAAAAAAAAATAACAAAAGAACTAAAGTTGAGTTTTTAAGAAAAGGAGATGAGAAAACAAATGAAAGGGAAAAATTCAAATTATCAAGAAAATGTAAATTGATTTTACATTTTCAGCTTGATAGAACCAAGAATCAGGCCAAGCATCACTAGATTTTTTTTTTTAATAAAAAACAAAACTTTTTTTTTATACAGAAACTCTAAAATTTCAAGTTAATTACCTCATTATCAAAGTCATCAATAAAAACTACTCGATTTTGTTTGATACCACTGTCAACATTACTAGAAGTTATCATATCTTCAACACTACCAGACCTTAGCAACCCTGAAGCCCACTGAATTGATGTTTCTGGACTAGCAGAACTGAAACCAATGCCTGTACCAATACTCAAAGAATGGCTGTCAAAATCGTCAAGAGATACATCCAACTTTGGTTTAGTTTTTGTTTTGTAATGTATTCTTCTCATGAAGACACCTAACAACAAATAAAAAAATAGTAAGAGTCAAAAATATCTTACAAATAGTAGGAATGCAATTTGAGAAATATATTCTGCAAACTTTAGATCAATAAATTTAAAAAATTAGCATTTTACAATTAGGCAATGAAGACACAACTAAAAAAAAAAAGTTTTCATTTTCACTCAGAACCACTTTAGAAAACAACTAAAGAATTATTTATTAGCCTATGAAAATGTGTAACATTTTTCATAGCTTTTTTATTTTATAAATAAGTTCCTTGAATATCTTTTTTTAAAAGACAGTTGCTTATTCTTGAATAAACTTTAGCTTGTAAAAAAAAATATTTGAAACTTTTAACTTTAAAACAACAGATTTTTGTGTTAAATATTAAGCAATAGAATCGACTATTCTTAAGCAGGTTGGTCTGTTAAAATCTTTCAGATTTTTAGGTATATGAGAAAGTCTCAAGTCATTTTTTCAATTAAACCATGTAATATTCCTTGATTAATTATGAAATCATTTTGAAAGATGGTGAGATATTATTTTTTGCCTGTTTTTTTTATTAACTGAACAATAAGTATTATTTGTATGTTGCTTAAAATAAAGGTCAAAAATAAAATAAACAATTCATACCTAAAATATACATTTTGAGTAAAATTCTCCTTTTTACTGGTGAAATAAGTATAAAGTCATATTCTCTCTGTTTAAGTCGTTTATGGAAACTTGGCATGAGTTTAATGAATTCTTCTGAAGTTTCTCGGATTGAGTTTTTTGCTGACATTCCAAACACAGAGATCTTTCCCAATTCATTGTGAGCTTCAATAAGCTCATCTAATAAATCCAACAATGTGTCATGAGCAGGATCTGATAGTATCTCTGCCTCTCGGCAATAAGCATTAATTACTTTTATTTCATGTGTTAACTCATGAATTGGTGCAAATAAAGGTATAGCACTTGTTGATTTTTCAAGAGCTTGTCTGGCTTTTAAAGCAGCCATCAAATATTTCTTTGTGTTATTTCCAATTACTTTTGTTGAACTGTAAGAGAGACGTGGCCATATCTTACCACTTGTTAGAATTGAGTTATTCAGGATAAATAAATATAATACCCATAAAAATAATGCAACAACCCATGTGATATTAAAAGCCTCAAGTATTTGAAGAATAGTTGGATAACGCAAAAATGACACTATTTGAAAATTTTCAGGATTTATCCATGGAGGTCTTACCATAAAGTTTCCTACGAGAGAATTACATAACAAAATAAGATGACACATTGCTAACATTGCACTGAAACATCTCACTCTAAATGGTGGCTGAATAATTACTGTAAACATTGATATGAAAAACAGCAATGTAACTGCAGCAGATGACCAGAACTCAGCTTTAGCAGAAAATGCAAAAGCAACAATAAGTAGGAATTTAAAAACAAATTTCAATGGATTATATAGAACCCATGGTCTTTGAAAAGATGAAAATAAATGATATTGATTAAGGTCCCATAACTTATTCAGCCCTTGCTCATATTCAGCTTCTTTTAACTGCAAATAACCTTCATGGCGTGATCTATCATCTGAAAACACTTGCTCCATAATCCACTTCCTTAGCAAAAATGGATAATAAAAAAACCATAGCACAAATATTATTGAGACAAGAGCAGCAAGGAATAAATGAGAGCCACTCAGACACTGTGTTTCATTATGTACATCCAAAACAAAGGAATTTCCCAGTAAACGACAATGAAAAATTCGTGCACCAACAAGTCCAAATGGAATACTCAAGAATTGTATTGTAATAAACATTAAACGCTTCCATCTTGCAATATAAAGCAATAAATAAAGTGGTCTTCTGTGCATCCATTTAATATAAACCAAGGCAAAGCTTGCAGTAATAAGTAATAAAACTAAAATCCAAACACCAATATACAATATATAATTAAAATTTAATGTACTTGAGTCAACATATGAGGAAGCTGAATGATTAAAGGCTCCTGCAGAAATCTTGCGAAACTCCCATATGTCTACATTAAAGAGAAATGTAAAAGAGGTCGTATTTACCCAATCCAGTGGCCATCCCCATTGATCTGAAAGTGATAAAAGGATGGCATAATATTGGAGATGTTCAATTACAAGGACAACTGCATCAGTAAACCAGAGAGTAATATCTCTTTGCTTTAAAGGTTTTTCACTAAGCAAAATATCATTTTCTTCATCTATATCAACAACCAATCTTTGGGATTCGTTATTGTACATTATATACTCGTTATCGTTATCTTTTTTACTCTTATGTTTACCAAACATTTCAAGTTTAACTCTAAGAAAGGAAAATATAGAAATTTACAAAATGAATTTCAAAAATAATCTTCGAGTTGTAGTTGTATATTAAGGTTTCGTTAGTTTTAGCTAGATTGCTATAACTACTATGTAAACATGCGTTCATATAAACATTATATATATATATATATATATATATATATATATATATATATATATATATATATATATATATATATATATATATATATATGTATATATAACTTAACCAAACTTTTTTACATTTTAGGTAGAGTGCTAAAAGTAGTAATACAGTGTTAATCTGGAGTGAACAATGAGATTTCTCATGACTTAGATTTTGATGCGATTTCTCATGGTTTTGGACGGCAACAACGAAACTATGTACAGGTTGATTAGCGGGACACAGCAAAAAGAAATTCATCGAGACAAGAAGCGGTAAAAGAGACCGTTCTAAAACTTCCTTAGTGGCATTAGAACAGCTCTACCCATTACAATAATTCGTTTAACGATTTATAAGAATAAACGAATTTAAATGATAAAATGAAGATTTTTTAAAAAGTTGTGGAACTGAGATAAAAAAAGAAAATCAAAATACACATAGTTTTCTATTGATTTCTAATGTTAAAAAACTGAATAGGTACCACACTCCTATGCGATTCCCGTCGTGGGAGGTAAAAACTAAAGATATAATATTCTTTATAATCTTTTTCTAAAAAGGGATAAACTAACTTTAGAATGACGGAATATATTTTTGGAATGATTTTTTTATTTGAGAACTTGTTCTTCTTGTTCTGATTGTATTTTGAATAAATGTAGATAACTAGTTAAAATTAGGCAACTTTTCTTTTTAATGTGCCCTTAAGTATAACTTTGCAATAGCATATTTCTATTACAACATGTATGCTTTCTCGAGGTACCATTATGCTATATACATGGATACATATGTATTCAACAAGCTCAACGTTTTTAACTAACGCAGACAATTTCAATTTAAACAGTTGTTACTTATTGGTCTGTTTTCTTCCACCAGTGTGGCGAGAAAGCATGGTTCCTTTAGGTTCTCAATGAAGCTAGATAAAGTAAATGCTAACATTATTATTTTTTCTATTTACGTTGCATTTGCATTTAAAAAGTTCATTCTAACAAAAGTTATATAAATAAAAATAAAAGTTATACAAACAGTCTTTTTCATGGAATAACCAACTTCAAGCAGTCCTAGTTAACTTGAACTAAATTAAGCCTTAAAAGTTAACACTAGTAATTTATGCGTCCCATAATAACGTCAGTTTAACGTCAAATTCTCTAAATGTGTAAAAATATTATTTGTGAGGTAGCACACAATGAGAACTCGTAAACTTACAAAGAAGACATACAGACTACAATAGCCCTTAAAACAAATAATCTTTCTTTCAGAGAAATTACAAAGCCAAGTCTTCAACACCATCGGCACTTGGAATCTGAAAAAAAAGAAACCTTGAAAAAAAAACTCCCGGAACCTGATCTTCCAAAAATTCCGGAAACTGATTTTTGAATTTTAACATTTTGCGTTATTCTTACTGAATAACAGCTTCAAATAAATCTTTAATCTTGAGAGCAACTTTTAATTTTAAATTTGACAGGTAATAAGAAAAGTTTTGCCAAGATCTTAAAGTAAGAAAAAAAGAATTGCCTGAACCACGAAGCTCCGCGAGTACGCAACGAAAACTCGAAGAAAGGTCTTTAGGACCAATGAATCAAGCTTTAAGCTCTTTTGTTCATCAAAACAATTTGTTTATTTTGATTAATTCTTAAATTTGATTGTACCAGTAGCAAAGACTTTTGTACCCTAATGTACTTTAAAAGAAGCATGTTTGGGCGACACGTTTAGGAAAACTGTTTTCTCTAAAATGACATCAATTTTTTCAGTAAAATTAGTTGCTCAATTTATTATATGAGCCGAAAAGACTGTTGTACTCTTATATAAAAACAGCTCAAAACTCTTACCAAGAACGTGAATAAAAAAAACACAAATAATTTTTCAAAACCTTAAAGCTTATTTTATTAACAATAAGCTTGCATAATAAAAAGACCACCCAACTAAATTATCTTATCAAAGCAATATTGAAATTTGTGGCTATGAGGTTTTCCTTTAAAAAGAAAACAAAAAAAACCTTTTGCTTTGTGTAATGTACACACGAACACCAAGCCTCATTTCTAGAAGCTAATTTGAAATTTCAAGTAATTTAAACTTTTTATTGCACATATGCAAGTCATACTTGAAATAAGATTGAAAAATATTGCTAAGGAGCTAAGAATGAAAAATGTACATTATGGGAGCATGGTTTAGCCTTAAGCTCAAACTTTGGAACCAAAGGAATAATTTTTACCAAATCTCTATCTAAAAGTTGTTATAAAAGAAGTCTTTTTTTTTTTTTTTTATTAAAGATGATTTTAATTTTCCTCCTGTCCAACGAAAGTTCAAAATAGTAAAAAGGAAAACCTTCATCCCATAGCAAGATGAAAAATTTAAGTAGAAATATGGAAGCATTTCGTTTATTATTTTTGAGAACATGAAATAAAATCATTAGAAATTTCAGAAAAAAATAACAAGTTACATAAATTGCTTCTAAATACGTGTTTGTTTTTTTTTTTCAACTTCTCTACTTGGCTTTTCTTTTTTTCTTTTTTTAAAATCGCTCACCAGCTAATTCAACCTTAAACATATGCAATGAAAGTGCCATATGTTTAGGCTGGTTTACAATAGTTTTAAAGACTGGTTTCTTTATTAAAGTCTGGTTCTGCCGGGATGAAACAAAAAATGTCTTTTAAATGTAAAAAATTAACTAAATAATGTACAAAGCTCTGCGCATTTCGAAGTTTGTGTATTTTTTGTGTATTTTTTGAATAGTTGGTTCTTGTTGTAAATGCTAATTATAATTCATAATAATGAAAAAAATAAATTTTATTTAATGCACAATAATAAAAAATAAATTTTTCATGTGAGACTTTCGTCAAGGAACTACGGGAGTGGTTTACGCAAAAAATTACAATCAAAAGAATATAATGAATTCTAGGTTTGTAATTACAAACTTTTATTACCTCTGGACTTTTTACCTTGTTGATTACGCTTTTATTTCTTTATATACTTAAAAAAAATTCAAGGCGTTTTATAGATGTATGGAACTTAGCAACTACATGCTCTTTAACCTAAGCCGAAATAATATTATACGTTACTTTATTCGATTCGTAACTGATATTAGTTGTAATAACAAGCCTGTGGTGGCTGCAGCTCACAATCTCGTTATATACTTTGTACTTATAAAAAGGCACTCTTAAGGAAAAATAGTTCATTTTCGCGCAATTAATGCTTGGAAAATTGACAGTTCGCTGCGATTACAGCTTTAAAGATTAGCTCCCATTGACTTAAAAGCTATCCTTCATTATAGTGATGCACTCAGCCTGTGAAGATAAAGAGTCAGTAAAGAATATTTTTAAATATTACTACAAAAAACGTTTAGAGATCGAATCCATGAACTTTATTTGAAAGTTCTTTTAGTTTTGAGTTGTTTTAAGAAGAAAGTACAAACTGGGTTCCAATTTTCTTAATTTTAACGCAACGCCTTGATTACATTTGTAATCTTGTTTTTTTTTTTGTTATTTTTTTTAAATATCTTCTTGTGTGGTATGGAAACTGGAAATGATTCCTTTTTTTAATTGAAATGCTTTCCACCAGTGTGGCGAGAAACACAAATAATGTAATTTGAGACTGCCTTTCTATAAAAGCGACAAAACATTCGCAGAAAATGCGACGTTGAGTGACGTTTAAATTTTTCACAAATATGGAAAAATAATAAAAACCGCTGAAGCTTAGTGAGAGATAATGAGACCTTTTTTTTTTTTTTTTTATCGCTGCTCGTTTTTATATTCTTCGTTGTTCGTTTGTGAAATAGTTGTATTGCGGATTAAAAAACGATAAATTTCATGATGTTATTTTGACCAACTTTTTTTACTTTTTCTTTTTAATCAATCGTTATTTTTATTGTTAAATATTTTGGCGAAACAAATGAGTTTATTTTTTTTTATTTAGTACTTCCAAATGTTAACTTTTATGCAATAACTTTACCAAGAACACTGATTGGCAAATAATGAAATTTGGTGTCATTCAACTTTCGAATTTTTTTTCTTTCATATTTATTTTAAGTAGAGTTTTCATATTATTTTATAGATATTTAAAAAATGTCTCCGATAGAAGCTAACAACACCTGCCACGCTGAAGCATCACTCGTTCAATCACCGAATGTTGGTTTTAGAAATTCAAACAAAAGTGAAAAAGTAAGGGGAAAATAAATTTGTAATCTTAGCAACTCACTAATTTATTCAAAAGATAATATTTTTAACTTAAAAGATTCCTAACGTTGAGCTGAAGCCTTATGAACTTTGTTTTGTACATAAAAGCTATAAATCTGTCAGACTTGTCGAACAACCTTTGACCACAGCTTTTATGTAAACGTTGAAATTTTTTTTTAATATTTAAAATTCAAGCCTACTAACATTTGAGAAATTGTAGTTATAATTTTTGAATATTAAAAAAAAACAACAAACAACTAAATTTGCTTTCAAAGAATATTGCTATTCGAGTTGTACTTACAATAAGAAAATAAATTAATGCAGATAAAAATTTGCTTAGCATGATTTTTTTTCCAAAAAATTTCCAAAAAATAATGTAACGAAGGAAAAGTTGCTGAGTAAATATTAGAAGTAAATAATACTTGAATAGTAAACCATTACAACAAAATTACTCCATCCATTCATATGTATAACTCATAAAATATTTGCTGTTTGCTGAAGTCACATGAAACAAATATCGTACGATAAGTTATTTCGGGAAAAGACAATAAAATCCACATTTCTTTACACATCACAACACTGTTTCAATAATCTCCGTGATCGTTGTTGCTTTCATTCATGAAAAAGATAAGATACCCTTCAAGGTAAAAAACGCCATTTTGAACTTCACAGTAAAAAAAAGTTGTTTTTAAGTAAGTAAGTATATATATATATATATATATATATATATATATATATATATATATATATATATATATATATATATATATATATATATATATACTCATAAAATTGATAAAATCTAGAGAAATGTGTAAGGTGTTCATAACGTGGAAATGAAAGAATCAAAGCTGATGCCGAATATTAGATTATTAGTTTAATCCGAAATATTTTTGTTAAATTAGCATATTCCACTCAAATTATGTCACGTGGTCTACATAATTTATATGGTTGAATGTTTTTCATTTTAAACCAAAAAAAGAAAAATAAATAAAAAAGATAGAAGGTAAATGTTCAAAAATGAAGTTTAACAAATTTAGCGTTTTTTGTTTACAAACAAAGAAATTTTTTGAAAGCAAAAGTGAAAAAATTTAAATTTTTTACCTAAAATAAGTGTCTTTCTACGATGCAGTTTCCATGATTTCAATACACTTATTTTATTCTTCATTTACACTTATTTCATTCGAAAATTTTATACCATCTCTATAAAGATTTCTGGAAGCTCTGCAAAATACTGATCTACGGCTGAAATAGCTTTTTAATTCGATGAAAAACGCTTTCTCCGAAGGAATAGTTTCTGAAGAGTCGCTAAGAGCCAAATTTGGCAAAAAAAATTAGAGGTTCAAGCAGTTCGCATTTTAATTCATTTAATTTAGCCATCATCAAAACACTTCGTCTTGATAAAAAATGATTTTTTTCTTCGCTAAACCAGGTTCTTTTCACGAATTTTAGCATCCAATTAATCCAAAAGATTATAATATTCGGAGTTAATTGCTTAAACCTTATTCAAGATAATCAATAAAAACCCTTTTGCATCCCAAAAAATTGATGCCAAAATCTTTTTTGCGAATCGTCTTGATTTCACCTGATTTGGAGCTGAACAACTAGCTTGAGTCCACTGCAATTGTTGTTGTTTTAATTAAGGATCTTGGTGGTAGATCCAAGTCTCATCGTTATTCCGCTTAAAACGCTCCAAACTGCGCAGAGTAAGAGTTATTGTTGTTATAAAGTTTCACATGCAGTCAAATTTATTTTCTTTATCACATTGTAAGAATAATTGAAAATTGAAAAGAATTCGTAAGACTTTTCTACCTTATAGATTAAAAATAATTTCACGCAAAATCTGTCATTCAATTTTTTTGTTTGAAGGAGTTTAATATTTATTGGGTAACATTTTCTAATATCCTAAACTTGTTTAAAATATACTTTCAACTTATTTGTCATGTTGCTATATTGGAGATGTACTGCATTAAATGCGAATTCTTCTTCAGGACTAAAAATCCATCTAGAATCGTACATAAAATTTAAAAAGTAGTATTTTAGAAAATTTTTTAGCACGGCTACAAATATGTTCAGAGAAAAATAGGTGACTGAAAAAATAAAGGACTTATAGCTTTTTACCAGAACTTACAAAGAAACTAGTAAAATATTTTTCACAGAAGAATATTGGTTGCAACCACCAAATTTATAAAAACCCTATATAATTACAATTTCACAAACTTCCATAAACAGAGGCTTTATTTATTTCAACGTTATTTTAGGTGTTCAAAAAAGCAGTAGTTCTATATCCATGTACATAGTTCTTAGTGATGAAAAATATTATGAGTTTTAAGATTTATTGATACAATTAGTTTTCAGATTATCGAAACAATGAAACCCTTATTTTTCTGAAAAACTTCAATTTTTAATTTAAAAATGGGCTGTTGAAAACATTACACATAAAGAAATTCAAGATATTGACGAATGTTCCCCTACCATGGTTGCTAATGCATTGTTGTTTGAACCAAAAGGTGAAACAAGAGGAAGAAATAGAATTATTGCTGCTACACAAGATAACAACATTGTACCAAGATTAAACATGACTTGAATTTGACACTGAAAAGACATTTGGTCCAATCAAACCTAAAGTCTAGAATCATTTCTGAAAAAAAAACAAAAAACAAATGTCAACAAAATGTTTGCCTAAGAACGTATAGATTTAAAAAATAATCTGACAAAAACAGAATCGCCTTTTTTGGTTTTGCTGTGTCAATATTTTGAAATCCTTTCCCCTTATTTATATTTTGAAATCCTGCTCCTTTATGAGAAATCATTCCTATATACCAACCGAGCCCTACCACCGCCTTGTATTCTTAGCATACAAAATCTTTTCTTATATTTCTCTGAAGCTAATTTTTTAACAATAAATCTTGATATACGATTAACCACCTCAAAGTTTGATTCATCACTAAAAATGACCTTAGACCAATCTTCTACTGACCAACGAAGTCTTTTCTTATCCACATATATCTTTTAAACCCATCTGTCACTCTTAAAAGCGGTTTTCTGGTAGTAGCATAACAATTAATACCCTTTTTTTTATTAAGACACCTTCTAACTGTGCTATAGCTAACACTAACGCAACCAACCTTATTATTAAACTCAGCTGATAGTTCTCGGTAGCTAATTTTAAGATCTTCCTTTCCTCTTCGTTTCAATAAGCTTTAATCCTTGGAATTAAGTTTTGACGGCCTGCCAACTCTTGTTAAAATATTTTACGTCATTTGAAAGTTAATACTTTTTCAGCGTTGTTTGGACACAGCATAGTGAAACACCAAATAATCTTGCTATTTCTCGTTAACTTTTTGTGTCATCTTTGGAATAGACCAACTATTTGCTATTTGATACTGATTTTCTGTCCATTTTTCTGCTTCTGGTGTGCCAAAAATTTACCAACTGAAATATCTTTTGAAATACTGGTTAGAAATTGATTTTTTTTTCGAATTTATTTGTAATTTGTATTGGTCAAAGCGAGTAAAAATTATCAGGATTCTCGAGTAATTGATTTAAGAATTTTTAAGTTTAATTTAATTGACCTTTATAACATTTTTTTTCCTAAAAGTAGTTAAAAGGGTTGCTTTAATTTACCATTAAATTACTCAAAAAGGATAAATAGGACCGTTAAGTGTTATATATCATTAGAAAGCTGATTGATTAACTAATTAAAAATGAAAAAGATAATTAAGTAGTCGTCAAAAAATTAACTGACCTCGTACTTTTAAAAGCCACTGTAGTACTTATCAATATATCAGAAAATTTTGCTGGTAATCATTAATATATCAGAAGGCCGCTACTAATAGCTTACAAGTCCCAAAATGCTATACAAACAGTAAGATACGGTTGTGCAAAACTTAATATTTGCCAACGAGAAACATCACTAAGGAAAAACTTATCATTACGCAAACCTGTGAACGTCATTTTTAATTCTACCATTTGAACACCACTTCGAATGCTTATACCTGAACTTCAAACTAATTCAAATTTATCATTTTAGCAATTCTGATTTGTCTAAGAATCAGTCTGATGATAGCGGAGGTATGAAAAATTTAATCCGAGCAAATAATTTCCGTTGACAAATATTTACCAACGCTAAGTTTAACAAAGTAAGTTTTAAAAAAGAATTTTCTAACTTAATCTTTATTTTCTTTTGAAAAATTTATTTCAGTTTTACTGAGATAACATCATTTCTTTCCTTTTTTCCATAGTATGCTTAATAAGTTAATAGAAATCTCCTTACATTGTTTTTCGCTTAAAATTTTTTTTCGCTGAAGCTTTTTAGTGAAAATTTCGTCACTTTCCCGGCAAAACTGTAAAAAAAAAAAAATCTGCAAAAACGAAAGTACGTCTTCTAATTCAAAACAAAGAATCGTGTTAAATTAGTTCTTAACTGCTATTAGTGAAAAGCTATTTGAAAGGATCAGAGAAAAAGAAAAATTGTTACCCACATTTGAAAATGTTTAAAAAACAATTTCCATTTATCTTCTATGTAGTTACGTATGGTTATCGTACAAATGTATATATTAATGTCTTTTTTGCAGCAAAGTTGGAGATGTCAAGCCTTTGCCAAACGATCCAGAAGACGTGTACATACATCATTTTTTAAACTTGGCTGTTTTATTCAGCGCCATTACATTGGAGTATTTATTTTTGGAGTTTCTATCTTAAGTATGTTTCTAATTGGACTTAAAGATATGAGTGTGGAACACGATATACCAAAAATGTGGATTGAAAGTAGGTACAATAAAGATTGAATACTATAGTTTTATTACAAAGAAAAAGAAAAATATATAGAGAAATATATGCCTACAAAAAATAAAAATAAAATAAAACAGATTTAATATACATAAAATTCTTTAGCTGGTGGGCGTTTACAAGAGGAACTTGCGTACACTGAAGGCTTTTGGGGTAAGCAAGGCTATGGTTCTGAGTTACAAGTGCTTATTCAAGTTAAAAGCAATGAGAAATCAGCAAATCTTCTTCATCCAGATGCTTTATTAGAACATTTAGAAATACTAAAGAAAGTGAAAAATCTAAGAATAAACAAATTTTACAGGTAGTTAAAACTATTTTTTTCTGATTTAAATAGTTTTTGCAAAACAGATTGTGTAATAAAATGTGATTCATAAATACATTTGATGCAAATATTTAAACAATAAATAAAAATTTACAATTGCAAAGTGTTTTTGTTAGTTCTGATGTCACAAACTTTTATGCTTTTCTAAGCAATATATTGTTATTATACATTACATATATTTATTTTTGGTTATGAGATTGATATGAACTCTAAATTTTAAACAATAATTTGTTAGTGATTGGTCACTCTACGATTTTTGTTTCAAATATGATGTTCCTTTTACTGCAACAAGAGAAGTTTATCTGGTATGATTTTATTAGCTCATCTTAAACAATGTTTATTTATCCTACTTGCTTGATTTTAGTGAATTAAATAGCGAGTTTTTTTGTGTGTTGCTATTTAGCAAATTAAAAAATTGATGCCGTGTGTCATAATGACTCCTCTAGACTGTTTTTGGGAAGGTTCACTAATTGCTTCTCCTGACACAAAGTATGAAGAATTTAGCTGGACTAAAAATTCACCTATGGAATTCTTAGATCTTATCAAAGAGATGCCATTACTACAAAATGATTATAATCAATCTTTAAAATTTATGAAAAAGGTAATTTACAAATTAGGATGACAATGAAGTGGTGATGATGATGACTGTAACAATAAATGATAATGATAAAATATATCTATTCCCATAGTAGATATTTATTATTCTTTAGGCAGGTATTTATAATGGCTACTTGGGAAAACCATGTTTAAACCAAAACAATCAACGATGTTTAAAACACCAAAAGAATGTATGTTTATCTTTGCAATCTTGAATCGAATTAAGTTCTATTCTGCAAGTTGTAAAATTTGTCTGATAAATAATTCTTTTTATCAACAAACAAAAAAACATCTTAATGATTTTATCAAATTTTATTGGGTGTTCTTGAAAAAAAAATTATTTTTTTAAGATGGAATCAAACCTCGGGCTACATCTGTCTAAAGGTTGTTATGGAATTGCGGAAAATTATATGCACTGGCCTAAGGAAATGATTGTCAGTGGTCTTACAACTGATTTAATTGGTCATAGGTACTATTTGTTTTCATTAAAGATGAAAATTCAATTGATCCGGATAAAGGTGTATTATGTTCAATTGATCTGTGTGAAATCATTCATTACATAAGTATTATTAACATTTATATATATTTTTTAAATGTATATATATTTTTTTCATAGAGCAGATGCTTTGCAAAGTGTCATTCAAATTTTTGACGCACAAAATTTTTATAAGTCGGCTCTAGACAACCAATTTTACAATGATGAATTGAAGTCAAAATTAAATTCAATTGAAGGAGGGTTCACACTTGAAGCAGCTGCAGAAATATTGAGAGACTGGAAGATTGAGTACACTAAACTTGTAAACTCAGAACTTTTAAAAAATTCTATGAAATATACATTCTTAGCTTTTTCAACATCATCTTTTACTGAGCTTGTTGAAGAAATGACATCACTAAACAAAAAAAATATGATTATAGCAGGGGTTGTTGTGGTCAGTGTAAATGATTTTTTTAAGTTAGCTAGTCAATAAAAGTTAGCTTTTGATTTTTTAAGCCATTTTTGTTAAGTTGAATTTTTATGATTTTTTAGTTGTTTTATTTTGCAATAGTTTTTTAATTTTGAGATGACTTTTTTTCAGGCAGCTTATGCTGTTATAAGTTTAAAGCGTTGGTCAAAAGGAGTTTATTCTTATGGATCAGTTGGCTTAGTTGGAGTTATTCTAGGTTGCTTATCCGTTGCATCTGGTCTCGGTTTGTCTTCTATTGTCAAAATGAAACTAACAGCTGTATCAGCACAGGTAATTTTTTTAGTAAATTTTGTTGTTTATACGTTTATTTTCTAGCATATTAAAAATTTTCAGAAATTTTTTAATTCATATGTTTTTCTGTAAAAGGTATTGCCATTTCTTGCACTTGGTTTTGGAATGGACAATATTTTTTTGTTAGCGAGAACTTATGTGTTTGTTTGTGATGCTGGGATTGAAGATAAAAGAATTGTTGGAATGTGTCTTGGTGAATGTGGGCTTAGTATAACAATAACTTCAATTGCAACAATATGTGGATTATTATCAGCTTCCCTCATGCAAATAACAACTCTGCAGACTTTTATTTACCAGGTTAATTTTTTGTTTTTTTGTAAGAGGGCTTCAGATTGAACAATTGAAAACAAAAGATTTGATTGGGAAATTCAAGTTTTTATTTATATTTAAAAAAAAAAAAAAAAAAACTGCAAATAATATTGTGCTTCAATTATATAAGTTATCACATTGTCTTAGAGTTGGCAGTTTATCATTATGGAGGGTTTTGTTGTGGGTTAAAGTTGTGGGTTTTCCCCTGTGGTTGTTAAACATTTTATTTTCATAATGTTTTTTATATCTGTATATTGAAAAGTAGTCCGAAAAAAAGAAAAAAACAGATTGAAATGTTAAAAAAAAAAAAAAAAACTAGAAAGTTGTTAATTCTATTAGTAGTTAGGCATATTTGCAAGTAATTGCATGCAGTTCTGATTATAGATAATGAAGGGTTAATGTTACTTGACTGGTTGCTGAAATTTTTATGCTTTAATTTTATGTAGTAAAATTCTATTCTCAGCAAAGTTCTAAGTTCTAACTCCTGTTCAAAATTTGTTTAATTGAAAATAATGTATTAGGCTGTCTTGATCATGGTGGTGTTTTGGTTTGCGGTTACTATGATATTCCCATCTGTTTTGGCACTTGATGTTGAACGGCTTAAGATAAAGAGATATGACTTATGCTGTTGTTTAGGAGAGTAAGTGTCTCTTCATTAAAATTAAAAAAAAAATTTTTTGAATTAAGAATTTATCATCAACAGAAGACTTGTAATTGTGATCTGTAACTGATTGATAGGATGTTAATTTTTGAACTAAGTGCGAGTTTGTTTTTTTGTTTATATGATGTAAATGGCTGTCTTATCAAAGCAAATGCCCACTCTTTAATTTTTTTTTTTTTTTGTTAACCTTATTCTCAGGACATGTTGTATTTTAAAATGCAAAGTTTTTCAAGAGGACTTTACTGTAGTTTACATTTAGAATTGATGACATTGATAAAGAAAGTCCGTCTCTAAGTTTGAAAAATCAATTTCCTAACAACTTTGGAAGTTTTAAAAATCAGCCATTTGTTGTCGGAAACTCCTCTTTTGCTGTGAAACCAAAAAACTTCCAGTTAACACGTACTCATAGGCAATTTAATGTTAAACAAAAAGTCTGTCCAAATGAAAAAAAACTTACAAAATCTGAACCTTCAAATATTGAACTTTGGTTGAAAAAGTTGTCAATAACATACTTTGCACAGAACTATTTTGGTGAATGGGTTATAGAAGTTCAACTAAAAGTAAAAACTTTTTTATTTTATTATATTTATTAATTGTTTTATTATTTTATTTATATGTTGATGATATGAGATTATTGGTTATTTTTACTTAACTATATAAAAAACAGTTTGTTTTACCTTATTGGGTGTGTTCTGATCATATTTGTAGTTTTTAGTAGAAAATGATATTTTTACAGTTTTTTCATACTTACTTCTAATTATAAGTTAAAAAATCGAAGATGGATGGCTTGTTAAATAAAATCAATTAGAAAATAATCCATTTATTTCAGATTATTATTATGTTTGTCTGCTGCATCCAATTATTTCTTGCGGGATATGGTACAGCAAAAGTTTACCAAGGACTTGATTTAGGTGAAATGGTCCCAAGAGAGTCTTCACAATACAAGTTTCTTAATGCAAGGCAAAAGTATTTTTCATTTTACCAAGTTCATGTTGTCACAAAGGGGAAATTAAATGGTAAAATATTTGACTACGCAAGTAATCAACTGTTATTAATGGAGTTTTATACAAGAATTACAAAAGTACGGATTGTTAGATTTTTTTATTGTGCAGTAATAAAAAGTTTTAATGTGTAGTTTTAAAATGTAATTTAATGTGCTTTTTGGTCTATAAGAAATTGCTTTGTATTTCATTCATGTTCTTTTTGGCCAATCAGAAGTAGCTTTGTGCTTTTATTCATATTCTTTATAGCGCCATGTTAGGTTTTATATACATCAGTCATATACATGGTATATTAGTAATATTAAATAAAACATTAATGTATTATTGGTGTTAAGTATATTTTTTCAGCTTCCTTTTGTGGTTAATGATAAGGAGGAAAAAGAACCAACATTTTGGTTGCCAATATACAGAAATTGGTTGCAAGGTAGCTAATAAATATTTGTATTTAATAAATATTCTTATTTAATAGAAATTTTTAGCTGTATAATTTCTAATGTGCCTGCTGACTCCTTAGCTTTTTAAAATCTTAAAAGATTTTCTAAGCAAAAAGGATTACTGACTGTCATGCAGACCATAAAAGCATAAAAAGATTTAAGCAGAAATACTGATTTTCTGAATTCCAGGTTGCTGAAATTACAGCTTAAGAAATTGCTGAGTAGGATGAATAGATATTTCCAAATAGCAGAATAAGAACACATTACAGAGCTTGATTACAAAGCTATTTTCAACAACAACTTAATAAGTTGATTGTTTTAAACAAATCTTAAAGTTAACTAATTTGTTTTGACTTTTGCATCAATAATTGTGCATAGGAAAATGACATTAGATTACAGAGATATGGAGCTGAGACAAATAACATCAAACCCATGGAAGAATATGTGTTTAGCTGTTAATATTCTTAAAGTCAAAAGATAGTTGAAGAGCTCTTCTTAGATCACTTGCATCATTGGTATGCAAAACTGAAATTTCACTTTGTGCTACAAAATTCCAGAAAAAATTTTGTCATGCTTTTAATAAACTATTTTTTTGTGTTTGATAAAAATGATAAACTTCTCTAAGTCTATACAAAAATCCTGGCTAGATAAATTAGATGTAAGTTAACAAATTGCAAAACAAAACATTGCATACATAGATTGATAGTCTTTTTCTGTTTTTTTTTTTTTGGAGGGTAGGTGGGCATTCTCTGTTTTTGTGTGTGTGTGTGTGGGGGGGGAGGGGGGGGGAGGCAAGACACTGCATATTTAGTTTGTATATGGTTTAAGCAGTGTTGAGTATTTTAAAAAGTATTTTAAATGAAAGTATTTAAAATACTATTTATAATACTTTTGTATTATTTTTATTTTTATTTGAAATGCTTTTATTCATTAGTATTTTCAATTTAATTTCAAATACTTTTCAAGGCCATTTTTTATTTTGTTTAAAACACAAAATACAAAATACTTTTCCACCAACAGCAAATTAATTAAAACTTGGTTTCCAAAAGTGTAATAATAAGACGACTACATTCTATATACGTTATGTATTTCATCCTGACGTTCATCCGCTTTTACAATTTAAATATCATTTCTTAATTCATTGTGCACAATGAATTATGCACATCGAGCCATATATAGTCATTGAACTACATATTCATTGTGCACAATGAATTACACAATGACGCAACTACAAAAAGTTCTTTGGCTGGATTGAGCTGCCTTAGACCACCCTTGGTAATGGTAATTTGTTATTTAATTACTTTATTAGAGGGAACCAATCTACCAAAAATTCAAAATGGCGGAAGAGAGGGAAACGACTAAAATTGTAGAAAATGAAAATGCTGAGAGTGAACAAGCCGTCCCTGCCATACTTGATGGAAAATTTTTCAAAATTATATCTAAAAGTAAAACTACAGGGGATGTTAAAATTATTGCACAGTGTATGTTATGTGTTGGCAAAAAAACCTACAGTGGTTCACTGAAAGCAATTTCTAATTTTACTCAACATCTTCAGGTATGTATATAACTACAAAAACACTATATTATATTGCGCACTAAACATTAAAAACAATAAACTCATAAAGCAACACAGACAAACGCTAATGCTATAACATAACACAAATAAATGCAATAATCTCGGTTGATTGACTGTTGTTGTTGTTGTTGCAGAATGCTCATGGCAAAAAGCGAATCGAGGAATACAAGCAGCACAAGGTTTCAGTTGCAAAACAGCGTAAGCGCTCGGTAACTGAGATGGAATCTGGAGTTGGAGGTGGACCTTCTGTCGAATCTGGTCCTGCTTCTAAGAAGTTGAAACAAATGCATATTATGCCTCGAAATCAAACATCCATTTCACAGGATGAAGTTGACAAGCTTATTGCTGACTACGTTGTGCAAGAAATGCGCCCCTTGATCACAGTGGAAAAGCCGGCGTTCAAAAATTTGATCCACGGACTCAATCGCAATGTCAGTATACCTTGTCGCAAAACATTAGGCAAGCGATTAAACGCCCGTTTGCAAAAAATGCATGATGATAAAAGAACAGTCTTCAGTAAAGTACCATTTGTTTGTACAACAGCTGACATTTGGTCAGTGAACCAAAAGAGCTACTTAGGAATGACAGCTCACTATATTGATATTAGTACTGAATGCTCAGTATCACGCATATCTGTTGCTCTTTCCTGTCAACGTTTTGTTGGAAGTCATACTTACGACTCAGTGGCTGCAATAATCTCAAAAATTCATAATGATTATGGGTTACACGTGGAAAAAATTACAGCAACAGTAACAGATAATGCCTCTAATTTCAGCAAAGCCTTCCGAGAATATTTTGTAGATACTAGCAGTACTGCATCTGGTTCAGGGATCTCTGCAACTGCTGAAGAACAAATTCAGGAAACAGGAACTGGTGATGATGATGAAGCAGAAAATTTCGACAATGATGTTGAAATAGCGGACATGACTGCAGTCCTAAATTTACCAGTTAGCGAAGACACGGATGATGATACTGAAGTTGTTCTGCCTCACCATGAAGCTTGCAATAGTCACTCTCTCAGCCTCGCATCAACTACTGATGCAGATAAAGCATGTGATTCTGATACTAATTTCAAACGTCTTTATCGAGCTGCATTAGCCAAGTGTACCAGCATTTGGAATTTGCTTCATAGAAGTTCCAAGGCATCGGATGCTGTGAAAAAAATCATCGCAAGGGCAATACTGATACCAGTCCCTACACGATGGAACTCCCGGTATGATGCATTGAAATGCATTCTCCAGTTGCAAGATAAGCTTGGAGAAATATGCGACGTTTTGAAGTTGCCAAAGTTCAAAAAGAAGGAGTTAGAATGTCTAGAAGAGTATGTAATGATAATGGCTCCTATTGCTGTTGCCATTGACAGGTTACAAGGTGACAATGTGTACTTTGGCGATGTATTTCCGACGCTGCACACCGTACAGCAGAAGTTGCAGGACCTGCAGCAGAAATCACTGAAGCATGCTAAGAAATTTGCAGAATCTATGCTTACAAGCTTGAAAACAAGATTTGAGGTTCATCTATCATTTTCTGAACATAATGCCAGCAGGATAGTTGCAGCAGTATCGCATCCCTACTTCAAAATGAGATGGGTTCCGGGTGATAAAAAAGATTTCTGTCGTGATCTCTTCGTTCGTGCAGCTAAGTCTCAGCAACAACAGTTGTTGGACAGAGCTAATACTATTTCTGGCCCTGACCCACTTCCAGCTACTCAATCAGCTGGTGGCAGTGGCATGAGTGATGATTTTTTCTTGTTTAGCAAAATTAACATTGCAGAACAAACAACAGTCAACAACGAATGTTTATCGTACTTAAGCGACTCTGGTACGGATTTTAAAATCTTGGCAAAATATGAAGTTATAAAACACGTATTTGTGAGGTACAATACGACCTTACCTTCATCCGCACCTGTTGAGCGGTTATTTAGCACCGCTGGACAAATTCAGACGCCACGAAGGAACTGTCTTAGTGATGCAACATTCGAAAAACTGTTACTTTTAAAGGCCAATAAATGTTGATTTAAAGGTTAAATTATGTCAATAAAGTTGTGATGTACGATTCGAGTCGTTACAATTCCAGTATTTTGTATTTTGTATTTAAAATAGTTTTATAATGTATTTTTATTTGAAATATTTTCCTTGTATTTTATTTTTATTTTCATTTCAAATACTTTTTAGGTAGACTATTTTATTTTTATTTCAAATACTTTTAAAAAGTATTTTGCCCAGCACTGGGTTTAAGTATATTATATTATTATGGTATAAGTAATGGTATAAGTTTCTAATAAATTTCTAATTCTCTTGATTAATATTAAGTTTTAAGATTTTCCTAAAGCAAATGATAACATTAATTGCTTCCTTAACTTAAAATAGATATGTCTTGCTTAATGTAGTATAGGAACAAGCAATGAAGTATAACAGCTATATAACCATTCTTACTATATTTCCCTAAAAGTACTAACTAGATTTGCACATAAGTCTGCAAAAACAGTTTCTGTTAAATACCTCATCTCTTAGCTTTTGGCTTTCTTTTAAAAATACTTATGAATTAATAAAAATACACATTTAACTCATAACTACTTTTTACATCCTTGATAATGATAGTATGGAGAAAGAGAGTCCCCTTTTGGCTTGTGGTAATCTGTAAGGACAGATTACCACAAGCCAAAAGGTTTTTCTATTTCTATGTGTCAGCAGATGTTTCTTAATTATGAAGTTTGTGACAATCATGGGTGTAGAAATTCATTTTGTATTCTGGTTTTGATGTTTCATTCCCAGTTTTTCAAATAGTTTTTTTTTTTTATTCTTTTTGAGATTTACTCAAATCATCAAAGAATTCACGTTATAATTTTAATCTTTGGTGTGCTATGATTCTTGAAAAATGGTTTATCGTTTTTCTTACAATTTGATTTTAAAGTTTTGGTTTTAAAATAACTCCATATTAAAATCTAGAAGAAAAATTAACATTTTTAGGTTTGGAGAAAACGTTTTTAGAGGAATGGATGCTAGGTTCGATTAATCATAGTTGTGTACCACATTGTCAAAATGCTTCAAAAGAATCAATGATTGTTTATGCTCTACTTTCAACAAACCTTAAAGATAACATTCAGTTCTTTCAGGTTTTGTTTTATCTTCATATTTTTCTTTTGCTTATCAACTTATTGTGTTAAATTTACTTTCTCTAGAGCTATTAGCAAATTAGTTTATGAAGATTAATATATGAAGGGTGCAAGAGGAAAACTGGTGATGTCACAATTTTTTCGTTTTGAGAAAACGAAAAAAATAAAGTTTGAAGACTTAGGTTTTAAATTTAGTATAACCTATTGTTTAGTATTAAACAAAATAAAAGTTTATTGGAAGGTAGACTACAAAAGCTGCAATAAAGCCTGAATTCTATGTCTTCTTGACATCACTGGTTTTCCCCTTGTAAATATAGATTTTAATTTTACAGTGTACGGCAGCGATTCGCAAACTTTTTAGAACGATTTTCAAAATGAATTTTTAAAGTACTAAAAAATTATTTTCATGGAATATTAATAGGAGAAAAGTTGAAGATAAATACTTTTCCCACCTTAACATTCAATTAAGTCTCCTTTTTTTTTTGATCACTGCCTCAAGCCTAGGAAGGAAGGACTGGCAAGTGCTTATTATATAGTCCCTGACATTGAATTCCAAGCACAGGTAATTGATGACTTTAGTGACTTGAGACTTGAGTGGGTCATTTTGCAAGCCTTACTCTCAAATACGCTCCACACACTATAGTCATAGGGATTCAGGTCAGGGCTGGATGATGGCCAAAAGTGTTTGGGCCAGAAATTAGCCATATTGTCCTGAAGATATTGTTGAGTTTTTCTAGACCCATGACAAGGTGCATTGTCCTGTTGAAAGATGTAATTGTTTTCTGGGAATGTCTTCTTCAGCCATGGCACCACATAGCGTTTTAGTAAGCAAATATATACACATCAGAGGTAACTTTTTCTTTCTCTTTGATGTATATTGGTGGGCATTTCTCTCCATTAGAAGCGATGATTCCTAGCATCATGATGGACTAAGGGTGCATGGTGTGATACACAGGTAGTGCTTTGTCACTCTTCTGTACAATGAATCTGTCATTATGCCTATTTATCACACAGTCAACACTAAAAAGTTTTTCATCTGAGAAAACTTTAACTGTTGAAGAAGCATGGCTTTTTAGCTGATTCAGAAGCTTCTTTGATCGTTCCAACCGTAAAGTTTTTAGTCTTTCTGTTAAAAGTTGACATGAAGGTCGGGACACACTGACTTTTCCAAGTGTTTTTAGAGTTCTTCTGACTGTCCTTTTATCAATATTGAACAATTTTGCTGTCTTTCTGATGGATACAGTAGGATTCTTTTCAACATGCTTATTAAGCTTTTCTGTGAACTTTTTATCAACTTTTTTATTCACTGGAGATAGCATTTTGGCTCTTTCAGCACTGCCATGTTTTTTTACTTTGTAAAATGTAGTTTTAGATACTCCAGAAACACAAATCACTTCACGTGCAGACAAACCCGCATGAATCACATTTAAAACTTCGGTCCTTTTGGCTTCCATTGTAAAACTTTTAAGTAAAATGTTTTCTATTTTACAATTTTATTAAAATCTAAGACAGTCATTGAACATTAATCAACAAAAACAAATTGTGGAAGTATTTTATTTACATCACAAAACCTAGCCAAAAATTAGTTTGCGAATCGCTGCTGCACCCTGTATCATCAAAATAATGTTCTACATGTTGCTTATTAC
This sequence comes from Hydra viridissima, assembly GCF_058129835.1. NCBI lineage: Eukaryota > Metazoa > Cnidaria > Hydrozoa > Anthoathecata > Hydridae > Hydra > Hydra viridissima. The sequence continues at coordinate 34,292,800 of NW_028324300.1, forward strand.
AGTTTAAAAAGCACAGTTATAGACTTAAGTCCCCAAGCTTTTCAATCTAAACCATAAACATGTTAAGGGAGTGGGACAAAAGGGGCCATAGAAACCCCAACCCGGGATAATGATGTCATTCTTCCAATTCTGTTTAAAAATTTTTTACCAATTTTTATTTCAATTATTTTGTTAATCCTTTGATCCTCCATGCCCCTGCCTCCCCCCGCCAGGTGAAAACATATAACATATATGGTAGCTAGAGAAAAAAAAACACAGTATTTGAGGTGTGTAAACAAATTGTTTTATTAAAAAAATAGATAGTATTGGCATAATTTGTGTAAAAAATATCATGTATTCAAAATAAATCTTCTTTTTTGTCAATCATAACACATTAATGTAATTTAAACTTCATTCATGCTCAGAATGTTCTAACACTGAATCATCATCATCCAACTGACCTTTGTGAGATAGGCCATTAAAAAACTGCTGTACCTCAGGGGTGCAAAAGCCTTGAGATTATTTAATGACTCCTTTTACCAACTGTTTTTGAAACAACAGCTCTTTTTAAAGTTCCATTCCAGTTCTCTCTGAATTTTAGCATATGAGGTAAATCTTGGGAAAAAATGATTTCACAGATTGGATGGGTTTGTATTGGACACAAAACTTTTGTAAAATGGTTTGATATGTTTAGAAATATTTAGGAACATGTTCAGCTCCATCTTAATAATTTGAAACGATGAAGGTTTCTTGCAACAAGAGCGGAATTCTTCCATCCATCATTTTAGTATCTCTGCTCAAACCTTCTGTTTGACTAAAGCCATATCATAATCACATTCCATGTATCTGTGACCCCTTATTGAAAAAGATTTCTTGGAAGTGTTTCTTATTTACTAAATTAAAATGCAAAAAACGAATAATAGTCCAATTTTTATTTTTTACTGCACATGAATTGCAAAATAGCTCCAAATAAAATCCTCTTGGGAGAATGTGATCAAAATAGTGCTGCAGCATACTAGCTATATTGTCTGCTCCTTTCTTCCCATATGTTTCATCATAATAAAACAGGTGCACACTGTCTGATCCTAAGCTGTGTATATTAAATGTGTACATAGAGAGCTGCCTACAATAATAAATATCATTGGTAGATATATTAGGACAGCTCATGTTCTTAGAAAAGCAAGAGCTGCATTACTAGTTTTTACCAAGGTATTATGTCATGCTGCTGCCTTTCTGACATAAAACACTGCTGCTTTGCCCAAGTAAAGCTCTTTTTCTTGCTGGTTTTTGATGAGCTGATCTACAGAAGTGTTTTTGTTTTCATGTATAATAGTGAGCTTGTCACATGTTGAGCATGTATTCTTATGATGTTAGATTTTTCTCTAAATATTTTCCTGGAAAAGAAAACTTAGAGTCAAAGATCATAATAAATCACAATTAAAAAAAATCATCAAATATTATTCTTAAAAAATCAAGCATTATTAAAGTACCTGTAGCTCTCACTACTAACTTTATATTGTGCAAAGTGCTCCTTATACATTTCATGCATCTTTGATAAATTAAGTTCCTTTGGCAGATGAAGCTTCCTAGTATTATGCAAAGCATAACAACTTTGTCATCTTCTAAAAGATTTAATATGATCAAAAATACTATTCACAATGTGTTCAGAAAAAGCAAGAGGTTGGTTTGTTTTTATTTTCCTTGCAGGCTCATAGGAGGAACTCCTAAAAAAAAGCAATTTCACAAACAATATAATCAAATGTTAAATTGTTAAACATTATTAGCTGTCAAATTTTACAAAGAAAATATTTAAATTACATTTGTATAAATTGTTATATTAATTTTTTGATTCTTTATTTAAAACATTATTTAGTAAATAATATTTTATATATTTTTGTATATTCACCAGCCTTAGCAAGAGATTTTCTGATTCTTTCTACTCTTGCTTTTCAAATGCCAAAGATTGATATAAAAGCTGGAATTTTTACAGTACTGTTATGTCTTGCCACTTTGATACAATAAGAGAATGAGTGTTCATGTATTGTATCATTGAAGCAAGAAAGGTGTCTTGGTGATCTTTACTTTGTATTTTGTTAAAGTGTACTAGTGAAAATTCCCTCTCTTCTGATGCCATTAGTTGAAAACATAACACTTGCAGTAGCAGGGCCCATTACATGTGATGATAATCATTGATTTCTCTTTCTTTCCCACTTTCAATCAAGTTTTTTTTTTTTTTTTCTGACTTTCTGTTATATCAGGAAATTTACATTTATCCGTCATTTTAATAAACAGTAAAGTATAATGTTACCCTAAAAAGATTTTGATTGGCTTTATTATAGACAGTGCCCATTTACAACTTGAAAGATATAGACATCTCTGGTTTACCCCTTGTGGTACTTTTTTCATG